>NC_041389.1:471078798-471089146 GCF_002162155.2 Triticum dicoccoides | reverse complement strand
CCCGTCGGGCCATCGCGAGCCATTCGGCGTTCCCGTTCGGGCCATCGCGAGCCATTAGGTTTCGAGGTACGAGGTTATTTTCATCCAGCGATTAGTTAAATCCCACCGGCCTTGGCAGCTTCCGGGCGCACACCCGGCGCACCATCTAGATCCGCCCCTCGCTGGTGCGGAGATCTGCTTATTGTGTACAAATTTCCTTGACTGCTGTGGATTACCGACGAACACTCAGCGTGTCGGGGGTATTCATGCGTGCGCAACATGTGCATGCTTTTGTTGAACCTATCAAGATAGTGAAGCTCAAACCCCACATGATACTGAATTGAATCCACATCTGGCGAGTCCGCCGGCGGCCACCGTTGCCGCCAAAACAAAGCCTTACGGTTGCTGGAATCGCCGTCCCCGCTTCCCTCCTTCCTGGATCTGCCACCGCCACCTCTCGTGGCCGGCTGGACAGGATGCAGCAGCGGGCGAAGGTACTGCATCGCCGGATCAGGCACTAGCTATTGGTATAGTAGTGGAAAGTGTAATTGCCGCGAGTGCTTTGTGTTCTAACCTAGTCAGTTCGCTTGAGCCGGCCAGATTGTTAAATCTATATATAGTACACCAGTGGTTGAATCTGGATTTAGCCTGCATCTAAGGTGTTCCTGCTAAAGTAGGAGCAGTTTTGGCCATCGATTGAATGAATCAGACGGTTGAACATGAGCGAATCCCTGCAACGCGGGCTGTGTTTGTATTTCATCTGACGGCTTGCGTTCGCACAGAGCACTGGTCCCACATGTGGAAAAGGCAGTCGAAACGACTCACAAGCCTACACCACAAGTGAACTGGTGCTACCGTGCTTCCTGCCTTGTTGGCCCATACAGAGTACTAGTGAATAGCTAAAATAAATAGAAGTGGTTAATAACAGTCAGCTACGATGCACTGGAGCACAATCTGCTGGCTTCGCGCATATAACGGCAGCGCTTCATTACACTTGGTTGGGTATTCGTGCTACATTTTGAATCACGCCTACCGTACTTTGACATTCTACACACATCCAATTCTTTCGAGAGGAAAAAAGCCAAATTAGTATGCTCAATTAAAAAAGTTCCAGAAAAATTATACATATAATTGTTTCGAGTGTTGTAAATTCTTAAGCACTTTGCCCCTACGTGCTATGCACACACCATTTACTAGCCATCTTAGTAACACAGATATGACTTGGCAAAATGGTGTATATATTTATGAATTCTCTAGTTATAGAAGCAGCTATTAAGCGATATTGTAAATCACTAAATCTAAAACTCTACCACTGGCATCACTGTTAGCCCTTTCCTCATGCGCACTTCTCATCCACATTCCTCTGGATTGCACATTAGCATTTTATCAATTACATTCCCATCCCATGGTTGAATCTGCAGAATCGACTCTCCAAACCATATATTTTAATAGTTGCTACTACCATCCTGACTTCCAAACTCCCACTCTGGATCCTCTTCTCCTTTAGCCTCACCTGACCCTGTTGTACTTGTTTCTAGCCAAACAAACACCCCCACAATGGGAAGTGTCACAACAGATGCCTGGTCTTGAGGACTGGCATGTGGGAGCATATGCATGTATACATGGGACAAGCTACTAAAACTATCTGGTTTGTTAGTTGGAGTGATGCTTGCGTTGCTCTGCAGTGACCTGCACTGCAATTCAAGTTACTTCCATGTAGGTGTCTCTGACAACTGAAATTTCTTCTCTGTTACACACACTGTTAAGTTATAGATGTTAACATGTTATAGTAAAATAGGACTTGTTGAAGGATGATTTGGAAGTGTGCAGAAAAATATCTCCAACTGACGGCCTGTTCATCTGTTGTAAAGGGAAAAGAAGATTGCGAATTTGTGTGCTAGCTGAGGCTTAAAGTTACTGCATCATTGTTGAACTACTACCCCCAGTTCACAAATAAGGGGCGTTTTGGACGTACCTTCAGTAAAAAAAAACTTTGACTGCCGTTTGCTAATATCATTTTAAATATCGGGATTGAAAACTTGAAAAATCGGAGGGAGTATTATTTTCCTTTGGAAAACGATAAGTATTTTTGGAACATAATGTACTATTTGGGTGGTATACATACTACAGTATAAATTAGATCAAACTTGGGTTAGCAAGTGCACGGGAAGAAATTTTTATTGATTAGTAAACGATCATGTTTCACCTGGTTATCCGTTCTAAATTTGTGTGGGTTCGGAACAAGTCCATCTCTATCTGGTTTTTACGTTTCTATTGTATTACAGAAGTAAAAATTGTACGATCTCATGTGTAACATTCTCTGTTCAGTCTATTGTTTACACTAGTCCAAAGGCTGTGCATGTAATTTGCACAGTGATTGTAATATTTCATCTAAGTTACACTTACATGATCATTATGTACTTGGGAGTGTCTCGTGGCTAATACTGGTATTGCCACACAATAGCTGGACAACGTTCAAAATTATTGTTGGAAGACAGAACACCTTCATTTTGCTTAGCTTTTTCGTGCAGTTAATTTGAGCTATCTTCTTGTTGATATCTATCAGTGGGCTGCGCATCTGCTTTCTATTAAATTTGCATCCACATCATATTTGTTACATCACGGAGTTATGATTTTGGATACCAACTGCAGGTACTTAGGCCCTAATAATTTGGAAGTTGGTGCAGGCAATCTCTTGCAGAACCTATGGACAGTTCTAAATCTCCCCAACCATTGAAGAAGAGCCGTACTAGTTTGTCTGGTACGGATGGCCACCAATTTGAGAATGACGAGCTTCAGTCTGAAACTGCATCAGATAAAACACCTGGTTTGAAGTTTGAAACAGTAGATAAAGCGCAAGATGAATTTGGAGAAGACAGTTCCCCATTGCAGCAATCAGCTGCTTCCAATGTGGCATACCGTGGATCGCCATGTATTGGGGCATTCACTATCCAATGTGCTAGGTGCTTCAAATGGAGACTTATTCCAACGAAAGAGAAGTATGAAGAAATACGCGAGCATATTATACAGGAACCTTTTGACTGCGAAAGAGCCCGTGAATGGAAACCTGATGTAACATGCGATGATCAAGAAGATATTTCTCAGGATGGAAGCAGACTCTGGGCTATCGACAAACCCAATATTGCACAGCCTCCTGCTGGATGGGAAAGGCAGATTAGAATAAGAGGTGAAGGAGGCACCAAATTTGCTGATGTGTGAGTGATGCTTTTCTGTCACTCCCTCTATTTGCTTGTCAGGCTATTTCTGCAAGGACATTGATTTTTTTTATTGCCTGCCACTTTATCTCTATATGCTATAATCAGTTTTTAATGCACATGGAAATAACAGAAAATTAGCCAATAACCCGCACATTTGTATTTTTTTCTACACCACACCTTTTCTAAGTTGCACGCATACACCATTTATGTCTCAGTTACGAAGAGTTCAAGTCGGGAATATAGAAACTGCTAAGCATATTATGTTACTTTTTCCTAACGGTGATCTTAGGGTTGACCCCCCCTGAACTCCAGGGAAGTGAAGGGGACCTTTCTGCATCAAAATGTTAGATTGTTGTATGGATGCTTAGTTTGTGCTAGTTTAAATCACATTAGCGTCTTTGGCGGTGCAGAACTTGTATGAAAAAGTCAATTCTGCTGCCTCTTGTTACTTCGGATGAACCAAGGAAATATGGTCGTAGGCATGAAAACCCATTTATTATCGACATGTTATTGTAGTCACCTTCTTGAGGCTGGGAGTAATTAGTCTTCTCCGTGTAGAGCCGCGGAGTACTGATTTTCTTCATCAGTGAATCATACCGCACATTTTTTAGTTTTTGCTATCCCTTGAAGTTTTGCCAGCCCCTTGTTGGTTGGCCACTTGGCTAATAGTGCATTGGCGTGGTCAGTCTAGGTTTCAGTGCTGTCCTGTACTCCTGATTCTATTCTGAAGCAAGTTCATAGAAGGAGATATTAGTTTATACTGATGGCCTATCAGTTTGACACTTCCATGATGACATTTTGCTGTGTAAACATCTTTTTCGAGGAGATTTTTTCGTGTTGACATTGCTATCGATTATTGGAGAAGCGACCAATAACTTTAGTTGATCCGGCAGCATCACTAAAAACAACTGCTGATTGGAGTAATGTATGACGCATATGGGAATTAAGGTGACAGAAGGCGGTGGAAAACGTAAAATAGGTGGAAAGACCCACTTAGTTCTCATCACCACAAGTAATATAAGCTGCAAAGATGAGAGACTTAGTTAATGGACCTTTCATCTTGTCCCAGAACAGCATTCCATTTTCATTCAAATGGTATATTTTGATGGTAAATTAAATCATCTACCTTCTGCTGAATTTAGCAAATGATAAGGGTTGCACAAATAAACTAATAAATCTACACGGTCATAATTTTGGACCCACCAAAATAGGTAGGGTAGATATTCTCTTGTCCTCTTGATTAATGTGGAAATTTCTGGGCTTGCATTTTTTACATTCTTGTAAGGATATACTCCCTCTGTAAACAAATGTAAGATGTTTTAGGTCACTACTTTAGTGACCTAAGTAGTGACCTAAAACGTCAGAGGGAGTAATAGACAATATCTGTCCTAAAAAAAACCTCATTTAATTATTGTAATATATAACATGTACCCTTGCTACAGTATCTGTAATTACCGTAATGCTCTGTATCTTGGTTTCAGGTACTACACTTCTCCTACTGCGAGGAAACTGAGGTCACTGGTTGAAGTTGATCGGTACGTGATGCAAATTTACTCAAATTGTCCTTTCAACATCAATCTTCATCTGTTGAGCTGTAATTTATTTCCTCAAATTTGTGTCTGAAGTCAAAACATGAAGTAGCACTTGTATTGCAAATCTTATGCTGCTTTCTTCTCCATATTTTGTAACTGGACATTGCAATTAATAAGTATGTAGTTACTACTAACGGAGTAGATCTAAATTGATAAAGTATAATATCTATATATGCGTTAGTGGTACACGAGAACTGGGAGTGCAAACTCCTGAACCATTTTTCATAAAATGGTATTCCATAGTGTAGAAATAGATTGTGCACGACATATGTGGGAAGCTATGCACATCATTCTGCTTTGTAGTCTGTCTTATGCGTGGGGTCCCTATGAACACTTCACCGGAAATTTTAGGCAAATAATTAAGACCGCTTCACATACCCCTTATGATGCACTTTAAGACGCCTCTCTTTTATACGGCGTACGAGCGTACGGTAATGGGATCCCTCTTATTTGTGCTGATAGTAATGGGACCCCTCTTATTTGTGCTGATAGTAATGGGATCCCTCTTATTTGTGCTGTTAGTAATGGGACCCCTCTTATTTCTGCTGATAGTAATGGGATCCCTCTTATTTGTGCTGTTAGTAATGGGACCCCTCTTATTTCTGCTGATAGTAATGGGATCCCTCTTATAGCGTATAATATTGGACTAATGGATCTCTAGAAACTCAAAGGTTCAAATTTGTGCAAGGGGGCAGACTGAAAGTCGCCAATGATTGCATGGTGTCAAATTAGTTTTGTGTCATGCTACTTTGTGCAAAAGGTTACAAATTCAACTCATGTGCATGGGCCGATGGGCGTGTGTGCCTATGAGGCTTTTGCATCTTTAGGGTAGTGCTACGGAAGGGAATGGATGAAAAATCTCCTATCTGATCCAACGGTGGATAAGGGTTTGTAGCTAACAACATTGGTGCATGGTCAATACTGCCTCCTTTTTTGTCCCTAAAATTACTACGTGCGACTCATCTGTCTATGGTCTAAACTCTCTATGCCATACTTTGCAGGTACCTCCAAGAAAATCCAGAGTATGGTGCGCAGGGTGTAACATTAGCTCAGTTTTCCTTCCAGATTCCTAGACCTCTGCGGCAGAACTATGTCAAAAAGCGCCCTAAGAACGCAAGTCCAAGTGATGAAGCAACAACTAAGCCTCTTCAACCAGTGGAAGGTGTGTACGCTGTATAAATGAACTCATCATGATTTGTTAAAGCATAATATACTATATAAGGTTTTTCTTACTGCTTTGCTAGATTATATCTTTGTCGTGTCGTAAATGGTAGTCATGAATTACAATTATCCATCCAAATGTTTCAACTATAACGTGAGAACTCAAAACTATTTTTCCTTTAATCTACTTGAGAAGCATCGGCTACTATACCGTACAACGAGTACACATGGTCAAGACACTAGTTGAACCATACTGATTTGGCACATGTATGCTCCTTCATTGATTCGTGAAATTGGTAACGGTTGCTTGGCGCATATTATCAGGTGCTTTTCAAAACCAATTGGTTAAGTGCAGACCATCTCATGTTTGTGTTTTTCTCCCAGTTAACCCCATATCCTGGGCTGCCCCTCTTGCAAGTGAGGCTAAGGCAAGTGAACCAGCTTCTCATGCCGACGAAAAGCCAGTTGGATCAGCAGATGTGGAGCTGGTCCGGAAGAGGAAAGCAGAAGGCTCTGAGCCAGGAGAGGCAGATGCTAACAACCATGTGTCTGATGCGCCGGAAACCAAGCTAGAGGATGCTCAGAATGGAGATGCTACCACCACTGCCTGAAAAGCTGCAGTCTGACCGTACCCAGTGCCCCGCGTCGATGATTTCCTCGACTCTCTATATTCCTTCTCCATTGTATGCGGGAGCCGGTTTTTTCTGTAATGCGAGTCCGTAATGGCCTTATATGTGTACCAAGGCACGAACCTTCGAGGTCGACCCAAAATTCGACGATTTGGGACAGCAAGTTGACTGAATGTTGTAGTATCGTGGAAGCCCTGTCGAACCCTTTCGGAGCATGTATGTTCCCCTACGTGCTTATGTAGGAGACCTTGTCGTGCAAGATTAGATGCCTTTAATTTTCTCCTTTGTAAGATACAGAAATGTCGGTAGGGTACTGTTGTGTTGTGCTGTATGTCGGAGTCGACTCTTCTATTATCTATCGAGACATGGCAGTTTTAGCAGTGGCGGTGCGTTATTCTCTGCGCCCGTGATGCTCATCTAGCATGTCCTATATTTGCCAGCATGATCCTTGCCTTTACACATATGGAAGCAAAATTTCCATATCTATGCATGAACAACACTAGCATGATTCTAAACCCTAGAGCTTCGCATTTCTGTACATGAAAATCATTAGTGTCCTGTCATTCTAGCAAGATCCCGTTAAGCTTCTCTAGCTTTTTTAGGCATGTAAAACACGGCGATTCTGCAGCAAAACACAGCGTTTTCCTAGGTTCAAAACAACGGCTGTTCATAGATTGGTCCTTTCCTTCCTTGGATCACGTTTGCCAAAGATGGCCCCTCACAAATGGCTCAATCAGGCAACACCTTAGTCAGGCCCAACTGGTATTTATACATGGATAAATCAAGCAATACCTTACTCAGGTGGAACATATACAGAAAGTTGAGCAGAGTCATGGTAGGATATGTTGCCTATGTTCAGTTCGAATTCTCTTCTTTAGACATATGTGTGACACAAAAAATGAAACAAAAACAAATGAAAATGGACACCGTGGTACACACCCAGGCTAAAGTTTTCCCAATTCACATACACAGCTCTCGGATCAGCTACCCAAAATGGCACCAAAGCAGCTCACACGCTGAAGAATCGGCAGCTCGGCGTAGCTCTGGGGAGCAGGCAATGGCGTGGTAAGAATATTTATACAGCAACATGGTGCTAGCCTGAGGGCTTCTGGCCGCCGGTGGGCTGCTGCTCGTCGTCCTTCTTGGGGGCGGGGTTGAAGGGGGCCTGCTCGGCGCAGTCGAGGTTGAGGCCGGAGCGCTCCCGGCCGAAGCCCATGAGGTCGAGGTAGTACTGGTAGTGGGAGATGATGACGTTCATCTCGTCGATGAAGCCCCGGCCGCAGATGGACTCGCCGTAGAGGAGGTTCATGGTGGCGCCGAAGCCCGGGAGGCGCTTGCTCAGCGTGTCGTTCTTGCTGGGCTTCCACACCCCCGTGAAGGCCTCGTGCGCCGACGGCTGCTTCTTCTTGATGGGCGTCATCCACCGCCACATGGCCGCCGCGAACGCCAGCGTCGCGTTCTGCTCCAGCAGCTCCGGGTGGTGCAGCAGGTCCACCTTCAGCCCGTCCCCGGCCGCGCCGTAGTTGAAGTTCCTGCCCGCTCCGATGGATCAATCAAGGCGTCGCAAGAACTGTGTCATGAGTGACTGCAATTGATGAACTGAATGGCTGAGCTTACCAGTAGACCGGGATGGCGCCGCGGCCGTAGTACTCGGCGCCCTTGACGCAGGGCCACTGCGTGTAGGAGTCGTCGCAGTAGCCCTGGTCGGGGCTCATCTCGTGGTTGTAGCACAGCCCCCACGCCGTCGGACCGCCGGTCGCCACGCCGTATCCACCTGCAAGAAGACTCAATCAGTCGGTCTCCTGGATCTAATCGAAGCAGGGGAAGCAACAGGAAGCAGAGCAAGGCAGCAATCAATCGGAATCGGAATCGAGCCACCCCACCGGAGAAGAAGAAGAAGAAGAAGAGGAAGAAAAAGAACCAAGCAATACATACATGAGGTCTTTGCGCCGACGTGGCCGAGGAAGGCGCAGAGCTCCATCATCTGCATGTCGATGCCGCCGGTGGTGCAGAAGCCCTGGTTCTCGAAGAGCGAGGCGGCGGTGATGAAGGCCTGGTAGTCCCAGAAGCCGACGGCCTTGGCGACGGGGAAGTTGCGCTTGGCGAAGAGGTTCTCGAACTGGTACACCTTGAAGAAGTCGGTGATGGTCTGGTTGCAGCAGTACTTGGTGCCGGAGCACTCCCACCCCTTGTTGCACACCTTCTCCTGCGACTCCTTGAGCTTCACCTTCCAGGTGCCCGCCGTCAGGATCAGCGCCAGCGTGCCGCCGATCAGCACCGCCGCCGCCCCCAGCAGCAGCACCGTCACCACGATCTTGTTCCGCGTCTTCCGCTTCATCTTCTTGCTCTTCTTCTTCTTCTTCTTCGCCTCCGGCGGTCAGAGCAGCTCAGCTCAGCTCCGGCGGCCCGGGCAGCTCAGCTCAGCTCAGCTCAGCTCAGCTCGATCTGGATCTCGCTTCTTCTCGGGAGCTCGGGTGCTCGATCTGGGCTGCCCCCGTTTGGTGTGATCTGGATCTTTGGGGAATGCGGTAGCTGGTGGCGGGGATCTGGTGAGGAGATAAAAATGGGAGTGGGGATGAAAGCGAAGTGGCAACCGCGCGTGCGACCGGGGGAGAGAGCAGAGAGGAGTGGTGTCGGTGGCGGGAGGGCTGTCCGTCAAGACGAGGGAGGAAGGAGACGGGAAGAGCTGCAAGACAGCTGGTCCGGTAGGTAAGACGTTACCGTTAATGATTTTTCCGGTAAATTCCGTCTTCCTTTCTTTTTTTAAGCTGAAATTCCGTGTTTCTCATACTACCTCAAAAAAAAAAAAACAAGTGGAAATTTAGGAAGTTCCACCGACGGTTTAGTTTACACACTTGCACCTAGGGCACTTCCATGAAAACCCCCTAAATTCTCCACATTTGTCTTGACTTTTATTTACAAGAAACAACATTTGTACTATTACTCAACACCCGCCAATGCTACACCTACGTAACCATCAAACGTAAACTAACGTAATAGCTTAGGTGACCTTTTTCAGTTGGAGGAAATCAGGGGAGGGGGACCCACCCAAGGAGGGGGGGGGGATTAGCTAGGCAAGTTACGTAAGAGTAAGAGTACGTAGATTTTCTATGTAAGTGTAGCATTTTTGCTCAACACCCGAAGGTTACAACCATGGCGGCATAAATCTCGGACGGATCCTAACCAAACTGCAGTCTATATATGTGTTCTCTCGAAGTTTGACATAAAATGGCTTACATAGTTTTGATAGTCAGATATGAGTAATACAAGCACCACTAATTTTCATATGTATCTTGATTTCATGTACTAGGAACACATAATGCAAGGAAACGTGCTTAGCACTCACAGTCATATTCACAACCTGCAAGCAATCAGTTTCGATATGGAACCGGGAGAGTGTTTGTCCCTCCACAATAGTTGATAGCTCAACCTCCAGCGCGTCGCTACAAGAGAACATGTGGCGGCATGAGCAGAAAATGATGTTATATGTATGATCACGAAGGACCATGTCTGTTCTGCTACTCCTTCACATAAAGACCCGCCTGCATTTAACTTGGCACAGACAACTTCAAAAGGCTCCCAGGTTGTAGCGTATATGTCCATGCTTCTTTTGTCACATATGAAGGTCAACCTTAGAGGGGCCTCGACGAATAGCGCAACTTTGCCTTTTAAAGCGCCTTGTTTTGGCATATGAGGAATACCATCAAAAGGTTATAGGTAACTAGAGAGTAACCTTAGTCCCTCACATTGGGTTTGTGTGTGAGTGTGG
>NC_041389.1:471070957-471078539 GCF_002162155.2 Triticum dicoccoides | reverse complement strand
TGTGGACAACTTCATCATTAACTAAAAGGGAAACACAATCCAATGGAACCTCTGAGGACCTCCCAATTTGTTCAAAAGTGCCCACCCCACTATTTCTCACCCAAATTTGAGGTAGGGGGGCTCTCCACATGTTGTAACACACAGCTGCGAGCCACTGTTCTGATGTACTAATGCGCTAGCTCGTCAACAAGCTCTGTCTTGCAAATATCAAGAAAAAAAAATCAAGGTACATGCATAATGCACACCAATGATGCCAATTTTATTCAATCCAATTTTGCTCATAGACTGTAAGACAAAAAAGATAAACCAGACAATGAATATTACCAATTTAAATTTACAATGATCCATCTGCTGTCTGATTTTTTCTGTTCTTGTTGCATCTCGAGCCATAGACCGAATTTGGATTCGAAATTCGAGACATGGTAGATGTATGTTGTACTGATGTTTTCAACTTTTCTTAGTTCCGTTAAAGATGCTAATCAGTCAGCTAGTGTATGAATAGAACTCATGTATGTTGATATATGTGAGATGTATATAATACGTCCGTTGCGGTGTATATGTCCGGTGGCTGTCCAGACAATTTATTTTATGTGATAACTCTGCAGAGTTCTCGTGCAATTCATGTGGCGTCTCAGCGTCGCGAACAGGGTCGTATGGTGGCTCACAGCTCACGCAGATGGAATAAAGTAGAAGATGGTTGGTGTAGGGAGCGTTACTTAATCTGTGCTCCCAACAACCAAAAAAATCAGCTGGTGTTGGCAGCATATGCTGGTTTGTGAGAACGATGGGGTGAGGCTTCACTGGCACACAGCAAGCCCACGGAAGGAAGTGAGTGGATCCGACCATGCGAGCTCGGAATTTTGAGATTCAGATAAAATTGCCCCTTTTTTTTTTCAAAACGGAGGCGAAGATTGCCTCATCTATTAATTAGATAGAAGAAAATTGTCCAGTTAATTACGGAAAACCGGGCAAAAACCGAAACAACAAGGGACAAGCCCACTCCCATAGACTGAAACACACAGGACAAAGCCCACCCTAATCGATGATAAGTCGACTTGCAGCTAGACAACGCAACTCGGACTTTGACGGAGAACTCAGAAGGACAAAACCAGACACGACTGGCGCCACGGAAGATCACCGAACGGGCCACCTACAGCCAGTCATCATACACCACAGGGCCCTGCTGCTGCAGCTTCGACTCCACAACAACAAGCAACCCAAGGCAAAACCGTGGACACGCCAGAGAAGAGCCGACTACCGCAACCATTGTCACGTCGCCGACATCGCTTCCACCATCATCGTTGCCACACGAGTCTGGTCGCCACAGTGATTCTCTCGGGGCCGCCGCCCCGACATCCACCGCTCCGTCGCGCCCAGCGCAATCAACCGGCACCGCCTTCCGGGGCCGCCGCCCCGACATACCACCGTTCCCCTCGAGCAGCAACGCCACACAACCCAGCTGCCCGCAGCCCACGCTGCTCAGGGCAACCGCTCGCAGACCACGAACGTCGCACCACATCCGGGGCCGCCGCCCCGACGTAAAGTCAGACCGACTCCTCTGAGGCGCGTCGACCGAGCCGACATCCCTACCGCCCAAGCGGAACAAGAATGCCACCCAACCAATGTCAAGCCAGAGGCCCACCTCATAGAGCTGCCACTCGCATTGTTTCCGAGATCGCCATCTCGACGCATAATCAGAAAATTGCCCCGTTTTAATTTGATGCTCACTAACAATAAGGGCTCTATTTTTGTGCACATAATTGTAAGGACCCGGATAATATCATGTCTGATTTACAGGGTTTGTTTTTGCTTGTTCGCTTGCATCAAACAGAAACTGTGGATTCTTTTCAAGAGGTCTGAGTGATGAAAAAATTCCTATAAAATATAGTACAAAGAAAAAATAATTAAAAGGGGTACCTCACAAAAACTCATATGTGAGGTGCTCCAATATTGCTTTGCCACTTCTGAAAAATTACGCGTTCTGAGTAGTACGGCAAAAAGATGTGCTCCCTCTGTTCCATTAACTTAAATGTTGTTACAATCAATCATTACAACATACGCCACGCATGGCGAAACACAACTGACAATAACCCCGTCACTACCGTTATCAAAACTAAATTCAGCTAACTCATGCTCCATCATATTGGCTTTACGATTCACCAATTTAAAGCTTCAATGATAATTTTTTGATGCACAATGCTTCTCTCTTCATATCAACAAATGGGGACATACCAAAGAGCACATCTGCTAGAAAAGCACACACATACGGTAGAATGAGTTATACTCCCAAAGAATGACAACCATAATCATGCTTGTCTGGAATTGTATCAAGGAATAAGATATCAACAGCACAGTGTATACGCCCAACGACTTAGACACAACGTCCTTGGGTTTCGAGATGGTCAAACCAGACAAGATTTCTTAGATCAAATCTACTCTACGATAAACCAGGGCTTCAAATGTGTCGTCTTGGCCGTCCCCTAAAAAATTGTCCTCCTGGTCATGGTTTATGGATATTTATACTCAGTCTTTGGTCGGTTCAGCTCCTTCCGCCCTGCTCTCTTGGTCGTGGATGGCTTGGTACCCTTTGCCTCAGGACTTGCCCGACTTCCTTCTTCGGAGTTCGGGGGTGTCCGTTTGGTACCCTTCCTTTCCCAGATGCAGATCACCAGTTGACGGTGCTAGGGGTGCCAACCTAGTCAGCCCATAGTCCTCGGGCTGGGCCTGTAGGCCCTCATCTCCATTCAGGAGGACTCTGGAAGCTACACGACTGGACGTGATCAAGACTGCATCTATCGAAGACTTGGCATATTACTCCAAGACATCTCCTGCCACCTCCATGCGTATCCCTGGATATCGACCATGTAACCCTAGATGCCCTACCTGACATGTATATAAGCTAGAGGGTTCAGACCGTAGAGGGGAGCTCAACACAATTACATTCACCTAGCCCTGGAGTTAGATCTCTCCTTACGATCTCAAGGTAGATCAAGCTTGCACTCGATACATCATCATCAATACAAACAAAGCAGGACGTAGGGTATTAATTCTTCGAGAGGGTCCAAACTTGGGTAAACACTGTCTCCTTCTGTCGGCGTTCTGGGAACGGGGGTCCCCAGACTTGCCTGCCTGCGGCCTGCGGCGTGGCTCAAAGGGGGGCCCAGCACGGCCCATCTTCATCAACACAAGCTCAAGACCCTCGCGAGGGGCCAAGCCTCGTGGGGCGGACGACAATGAGCTTCCTCAGGCATGGCCTCATCAGGCTGGCTCACGAGGAGGCGAAGAGATCAAGGCGGGGTACCTCACGAGGTGCCCATGACGCAAGCCATGACGACCAAGGGCGCCAGGCGGGTGCCAGCCCGCGCAGTGTACTCCTTTCCTCTTTGGTGCAAAGGGAGCAAGCGCAGGCGAGAGCATCAAGCAAAGGCATCCATTTCGGTGCAACAAGACCAAGACCAGCCCAACGGCAGGGAGGAAGTCATTGTGGAGCCCAAGCAGGCGTCACCACCAGAGCCTTTGATAGGCGAGGACCAACTTTAGTCAGGATAAGTGTACCCGATGTTCCCCTTCAAAATGGCCAATTGTTGGCGCCCTTCCCGCTCAATATTTGGGAAGAGGCCCAGGGCCTTTGCCTATAAATAGGACTAGCCACCCCCAGGGTAGAGGCATCTGGCATCTATCTGGAATAGACAGAATCCTCACCAAGTAACCAGTAGAGAGAGAGCGACTGAACTCCCCCTAGTAGTTCATCGCACCAGCCAAGAACAGACCCTCGCGAGGCTGTTCTTCCTTGTATTGTTCATCATCAGCCCAAGAGGCAATCCACCACACCACATATTGGAGTAGGGTATTACACCACAATGGTGGCCCGAACCAATATAAACCTTGTGTCTCTTGTGTTGTTCCTTTCGTAGTTGAGATCCTAGCGAGGCGACGAGGAGCAGGTAGGTAGAGGGTGAAATCTCCGCGCGCACCCCAGTGTTTGAACCTCAAGGGTCTGCCGGAACCCGAAATCCGACATTTGGCGCGCCAGGTAGGGGTGCGCCGGAATTCGTCTTCCACCGCCCTGTTCTTCTCCGACCATCGCATCCATGTCTGACGCTTGTCGGGCCCACGCCGAGCGCCGAGCCGCCCTCGCTTCCCGTGTCGCCCAGACGGCTCCTGTTGGCGGGCGCCCTCGTCGTTCCCCGTCACCTGCCGTCAACGCCGCCACCGGCCCGGCGGGGAATGAGCAACAAGCATCGTCCCAGCATCCCTCCGTGAGGCAAGACGGCCGCACTGCCACACCATCGCTCACCCCAGCTGGTTCTTCATCTCGCGCATTCCGCGCGCCCATGGAGGCTCGAGCTGCGCTCATCGCGGCAAACGAGCTCCTGCGCTACCATCCCGTCGACGACGTCTACAAAGAATGGATCGACCACGTCGCCGAGCTCGTCCGTGCCGCAGGGGGTGCGCCGTCCACCCCGCTGCACCGCACCCCGCCCTGCGAGGGCGACGAAGCTCCGGGGGCGCCTCAGCCGCCTCCCCCTCAAGAAGGCGCCCTGGCCCCAAGGCGCGTGGCCCCTGGGAGGAACCCGCTCCGTCAGGCGCCATCGCGGCAAGAGCAAAGCTGCCAAGAAGTCCCTCGCCCGTGAGAAGCTGCCCGAGCGCTCCCTGCTCCGGCTCGTCGCGACTACGTTCCTGCTCCAGCACGTCAAGACCCCGCGCTGCTCCCAGCTGCAGCGCATGGGGACCCGTAGGACCAAGCTCTTCGTCACCCAAGGCCTCCCGTGGCCACAGCAGGCTGTCGCGCCTTCACCACCGAGCTGCGCAGCGTCGCGTGGCCCGACAAGTTCAAGCCAGACCTGCCTCCTCGCTACGACGGTACGGCTGACCCCGCAGAATTCCTCCAGCTCTACGAGCTAGGCATCGAAGCTGCCAACGGAGACAAGAAGGTCATGGCGAACTAGTTTCCCATGGCGCTCAAGGACGGGGCCCGCACCTGGCTCCTGAACCTGGCTCCAGGCACGATCTCCTCCTGGGACGAGATGCGCACCCGCTTCATCGCCAACTTCCATGGTACTTGCGACCGGCCACCCGCTGTGAGCGACATGCGCCGAATCAAGCAGCAACCAGGCGAAACCCTACAGAAGTACATCCAACGCTTCAACAACGCGCGCCTCAAGATCCCCAAGGTGACCGGGGAGGCCATCATCTCAGCCTTCTCCGACGGCGTGCGCGACGTCAAGATGAAGGAGGAGCTGGCAATGCATGAAGACCTGTGCACTTCCTTGGAGCTGTTCAACTTGGCGACCAAGTGCGCCAGGGCTGAGGAAGGGCGTCTCTCCCTCTTCGAGCTGCCTGCCGCAGACCCAGAAGAGAAGAAACCCAAGGCCAAGGATGTGAAGCACAAGGGGGCTGCCGTGCTCGCGGCAGAACCAGACACCAAGCGGGGCAGAGATCAGCCCGAACCTTCCAAGGGCAGTCGGTACTGCGTGTACCACGACCTCCACACCCACAACACCAATGAATGCCAAGAGCTCCGAGCCGTGCGTGAAGGAAGGGTCGGCCGACGTCCCGACCGCAGCGATCGGGGCTACGGTCGAGGAGGAGGAAGAAACGCAGGACGCTGGGAAGACCGCGGCCCTCGCCAAGGTGGCGCGACCAACCTCGCGAGGATAGCTGGTGGGATCAGCCTCGCGAGGGAACCTGGAGGGATCAGCCTCGTGAGGATCGCCCGCAAGGCAACGCAGGCCTCCCTCCGCTGCCGCCGCAGCCAAGGAGAAATGAGGACCGTCATCAGGACGAGGGGCTGGGGGCTTTCAGGAGCCATGTGCGATCGCCTGCATCCTGGGCGGAGCTCAAGCCCCAGCCTCTCAACGCATCTTCAAGCAGTTCGCCCGTGAAGTAAATGCAGTCCTTCCCAAGCTCGAGGCCACGCGCCCTCTCAGGTGGTCGGCGTGCACCATCACGTTCAGCTTAGCTGATCATCTCAAGTGTGCGGCCACAGCCGGAGTCCTCCCAATGCTTTGTTCCCCAATCATCAGCAACGTGCTAGTCACCAGGACCCTCATCGATGGCGGGGCAGGGCTCAACGTCCTGTCCATGGAAACATTCAACAATCTCCAAGTGCCCTACAATCAGCTTCAGTCAACCAAGCCTTTCTCCGGAGTCACCAACGGTTCCACGGTCCCGATTGGGCAGGTCCGCCTTCCTGTCACCTTCGGGGCGCGTGACAACTACCGCACCGAGCTCATCGACTTCGACGTCGCCCACATTCGCCTGCCATACAACGCCATCCTCGGGTACCTAGCGCTGGCCAAGTTCATGGCCGTAACCCACCACGGCTACAACGTCCTCAAGATGCCAGGAAGTGGCGGAGTCATCACGGTGCCTTGCGAAGAGAAAGACGCGGTGTGCTCCCTGGAATGAGCCTTTCAGGCCGCTTCACTGGAAGACCCGGATCGCGGAAGCAGGAGGCTTCTCGAGACCACCCCCAAGAAGAAGAAGACATCGTTCGGCCCAGCCCCTCAGGAGGCAGGCCCCTCAGGGCCCGCGCCTGCCCAAGGGGAACCTCCTTCCATCGCATAGGGAAGTGCGCCCGGCGCCCTCCTCAGGCAGGGCTCGGGGGCTCTCCCCTGGAGGGCCGCCGACCTCGCCAGGGTCATGAGGGAGGCTCTAGGGTACCACCTGGAGGCGTGTTTCGAAGCACGTTTCCCTCAAGAAGGAGCAAGGCAAGGAGGGCCAAACCCTCAGGAGTTCATCAGTAAGGCCATTCAGGAGCTACAGGAGTCAAGAGTCATGAGAGGTAGCCGCCGCTTACCCGCTGTGGCCCCCCATCCAGGCGAGGATGGTGGGCTGCGCGTCTCCATCGACATACCAGGGCTCAACTGAGACGCCTCTCAGGGGCGCCTCTGGCCCTCGCAAGTGGGGCACTGCGAAGGTCCACCCCACAGCTACATTCGTATGCCTTATGGCTTGCCGAACGCGGCTGCCACGTACCAGCGCCTCATGAGGGGCATCCTGGAGGCTCAAGAGGTCAGGCGTTCCGCAGCCTTGGCGAAGATGGAGATGGTCCGCGAGGAGCCACCAGCGCCTCCGGAGCCTCCCGAGGCCCCATGGCCTGGAGGCTCATGAGGATCGGCTCTCGCAGCCCACCGAGTCTGCTACACCAACACCCCTTCGTCTTCAACATCATCAGGTGACATCTTTCAAGTTTCGTTTCCAGCTGGGAGCGCCCTTAGGGCTGCATCATTCCCAGGCCGCGTGGGTCCCTCCCTGCGGCGTGTATCCCTTTTGCTCGTGTTTTTAGCTTACTTTGTTGGGGGCGCCCCTCGGGCTACATTATCCCCAAGTCGCTCGGGTCGGACCCATCGGTGTGTACCCCTTTTGCGTTTATCTTCGGGCCATGCTTTCGACCCATCATGCTTGTTATTTGGTGCCTGTCCATGGTACCTTTTCTTCCTTGATGTCGGCAGCTTGCACGTTAAGGGGGGGGGGGTACCTGAGCATCACGACTCAGGGCTCTTACTGGCTCTCCAGCCCTCACCCTCTGGCCTTGTCCACGGCATCGCGACCTGGCATACCAGCGACGGTTGAGACT
>NC_041389.1:470996449-471070517 GCF_002162155.2 Triticum dicoccoides | reverse complement strand
GGCCGGGACCCGAGGACGTAGAGTTTCGACATCTAACCAAGCTTGCGCGTTAAAGGGGGGGGGGTACCTGAGCATCGCGACTCAGGGATTTTACTGGCTCTCCAGCCCTCACCCTCTGGCCTTATCCACGGCATCGCGACCTGGCATACCAGCGACGGCTGAGACCAGCTCGAGGGCCGGGACCCGAGGACGTAGAGCTTCGACATCTAACCAACTTTGCAGGAACACATCCCGAGATAAGGCCCAGTGCCAGGCGCAACCCGCCTTGAGGTAGGGCCCCGTGAGTCCCGCGCTGGCTCACGGGTGCCCAGATACACCTCGTCAGGCCCTACCGTGCCAGCCACTTGTCAGGGCGGGGCTGTACACGCCCCGGGGGCTCCTCCCGGAGGGGAGCCCCCTCCCACGCACCAGTGGAAGCACCATGCTCCGTGCTGGCTGACGACACTGCCGAGAAGCGGCTATGCCCGTACACATACGGAAGCGCTATGCTCCGCACTGGTGATAAACAACTGAGGGTGGCCCCCGGGCCGCATCAACCTCAGGGAGCCCAGAGCTCAGTGTCTAGCCTCATCGCAACGCCTCCCCTCGGGAGTGCCGCGCGAGGGGGCTGGGCACGGGGGCTGCTCCTGGGTCACGCCCAGACGCAGGCCACCCAGCCAGGCCCCCCGGGCCTGGTTCGTCGCGCATCTCTCCCCGAGTGGAGCCAAGGTACGAAGGCCGTTTGAGCGTCAAGGGGGACTCCTGAGCATCGCAACTCAGGAGCCTAACTGGTCACGTAGCCCCTCACTCCTTAGTTCCGAAAGGCTAACGGTGGTTGAGGTATGCGCGGGGCCGGGCTCTGCAGACGTAGAACGGTAGATCTACCCGCATCTCACCTCCCTAAGGAGTCATCCCCACATCTCACCTCCCTACTTGCTATTCGAGCGCCAAGGGGGACTCCTGAGCATCGCGACTCAGGAGCCTAACTTGTCACGTAGCCCCTCACTCCTTGGTCCCGTCCTGGTTTCCGGTCGGGACTAACGGCGGCTGAGGTATGCGCGGGGCCGGGCTCTGCCGGCGTAGAACATAAGCAAGTAGGAAGGAAAAGCGCAAATTTCAAGGAATTCAAAAGCAAATATTACAGTCCATACTGTTGTCACAACACCAAATGCAAGTTTTAACGCCTCCCCGAGGCATGGTACATGTGCAGGAATTAAAAGCAGGACAGGAGCTCGACGGAGTCACTTGCCGACGGTGGAGCTGCGCGGAGCGGGTTCGCCTCGTGGAGCTGCAGGGCCGGCAGCGCCCCGCTTCGGCTTGGTGCTGAAGGCCCGGAACTTCCCCAGCAGAGCCTCCGCGCGACCCTTCATAGCCTCAGCAGCGGCAGCGGCAAGCTCGCCGCTCGCTGGCTCTAGCAGGCTGTCGAGGTCGACGTTGGGGTCGCGAAGATAGATGTGGGTAAGGACCCGCGTCAGCGCTGCAGAAGACAAGTGTCACGCCCAAGATGCGACTCTATCCTAAAGGAACTCGAGGGTCCCACCAAGGATAGAAGCGCATCTTGAAGACGCTTTTGCAAGGTGGATATCATTACATCAACATTACATAATAGATGGGGGTACATACAAGAGGCATACAATGCCACATGAATACAACGTCATCTTACAAAAGAGCACCATCCGACTACGGATGAAACACAAACAGAAACTCAAACGACATCCACCCTGCTAGCCCAGGCTGCCGACCTGGAACCTATCCCCTGATCGAAGAAGAAGCAGAAGAAGAACTCCAAACAAGCAGACATCGCTCTCGCGTCATGATCATCGCATAACCTGTACCTGCAACTGTTGTTGTAGTAATCTGTGAGCCACGAGGACTCAGCAATCCCATTACCATGGGTATCAAGACTAGCAAAGCTTAATGGGAAAGGAAGGGGTAAGGTGGTGAGGTTGCAGCAGCGGCTAAGCAAGTATGGTGGCTAACATACGCAAATGAGAGCGAGAAGAGAAGCAAAGGAACGGTCGTCAACTAGTAATGATCAAGAGGTGATCCTGAACTCCTACTTACGTCAAACATAACCCAAAGACCGTGTTCACTTCCCGGACTCCGCCGAGAAGAGACCATCACGGCTACACACACGGTTGATGCGTTTTAATTCGGATCTGGTGTCAAGTTATCTACAACCGGACATTAACAAATTCCCATCTGCCACATAACCGCAGGCACGGCTCTCGAAAGTTTATACCCTGCAGGGGTGTCCCAACTTAGCCCATGATAAGCTCTCGCGATCAATGAAGGATATACCTTCTCCCAGGAAGACCCGACCAGTCTCAGAATCCCGGTTTACAAGACATCTCGACAATGGTAAAACAAGACCAGCAAGACCGCCCGATGCGCCGACATCCCTATAGGAGCTGCACATATCTCGTTCTCAGGGCAACACCGGATGAGCACTCTGTACAACTAAAACCAGACCTCAAGTTTCCCTGAGGGGGCGCTGCAAAGGACTCTAGTTCGGACCAACACTTAGACAAGCATTGGCCCGGGGGGGCTAAAATAAAGATGACCCTCGGGTTGGCCGACCCAAGGGAAAGGTATAGGTGGTGGTGAGGCAAATGGTAAAACCAAGGTTGGTCCTTGCTGGACGAGTTTTATTCAAAGCGAACTGTCAAGGGGGTCCCATAAATCACCCGACCGCGTAAGGAACGCAAAATCCGGGAACATAACACCGGTATGACGGAAACTAGGGCGGCAAGAGTGGAACAAAACACCAGGCATAAGGCCGAGCCTTCCACCCTTTACCAAATATATAGATGCATTAATAATATAAGAGATATTGTGATATCCCAACATAACCCTGTCCACCATGGAGCAATCTTCAACTTCACCTGCAACTAACAACGCTATAAGAGGGGCTGAGCAAAGCGGTAACATAGCCAAGCAATGGTTTGCTAGGAAGGGTGTCAAAGGTTAGAGGTTCATGGCAATTTGGGAGGCTTGAAGAGCAAATGATAGGTAACGCAGCATAGCGATAGAACGAAGCAACTAGCATAGCAATGATAGTAGTGAGATCCAGGGTAGCGGTCATCTTGCCTGAAATCCCGCAAGGAAGAAGAACGAGTCCATGAAGAAGATGAAGCCACGACGACGAACCAAGCGTAGACGAACGAATCCTCACGATCGCAACAAAACCGGAACTAAGAAGCAACACCGGAAAGAAACAAACAACATGGTAAATGCACAAGCATAAACATGGCATGATGCTCAAAGAAGTATGGCGCATGTCCGGTTTAATGAGGCATGGCATGGCAATTTGCAACAAACAATACTACAAGTTAAGTGGAGCTCAATATGCAACGAGTTGCATATTGACGAAACACCACATCAATTATTTAGTTCTATCCCGTATAAGCTACTAAACAATATTAAATGTTGTTAAACATGGCAAGAGGTGGAGCATATGAAAACTAACTATCTAGGCAAGTTTAAATGAGGCCGGAACAACAAACAACAATTCCGGAAAATCCCCATATGCATATTTAGAATTTGGTACTGTTCTGCCCTATACACAATTTTAGAGTTGGTAAACATGCAAAGTAATCTCACCATGTTAATCTATGCATTTTTCCACCCCATTTACATATAAAGTTTATTAAATTTGGAGCTACAGTTAATTAGTTATGAAATAAATCATTTTAACATGGCATTTGAGCAAATTTGAACAAACAGCAAGTTAAACATTTTTAACATGGATGAAAGTGGCGAATTATTAATCTACACAAAATCCTAAGCATTTTACATGCTTGAATCATTTTAATCCAATGCACCATTTATTAGTTATTATATGCATGAACATGGAGGGGTTTTCTGCAAATCTGTAATACACTGGATAATGTTAAATTCGCAGCAGCAAAAAAAACACACACATCAGGCCGAAACTTGCTGGGCCAAACATGCACAAGAGAGGGGCTGTTGGGGGATGCTCACCCATGGGCTGGGGCCCGATTGGAAGCAGAGGGAGGCATGGCACTGGCTGGGCCGGTTGGACCGGTCGACGCCAAAAAGAACAGATCGAGGCCGACGCGTCTCGTGAAGCAGGGGATCGAGCGGGCTGGAGGTCAACGCATGGGCGAGGGAACTGTCTGGTCATCGTCCTTCTCGTTCGAAGCAGGGGAAGCAGGGCAACTGCATGGATCCGAGTCGAGGAGGCTGCAGCGGGCTCTGGCAAGGCAGGGACGAGCAGCTCCGGTCGGTTGGCGCCGGAACCGGCCGGTGGCGGGGCTCCTGCGAGCGTGAAGGGAGAGATGAGGAGGGGTTACGAGAGAGAGAGAGAGAGAGAGAGAGAGAGAGGGAGAAGCCGAGGAGCAGCAAGCAGAGGGAGGAAGGAGAGAGGCGTCGGGATAGGACCTGCGGGTCGGGGCAGTGACTGCCGGAGATGTGGGAGCTGCTGCTGGTTCGATGTACCCGGCGACTGGTCGCGGGCGTGGCCGAAGGGGAGGCTGCAGGGGGCGGAGGACGATGGCGGCTCGATGGGGTTGCGAAGGGAGGAGGCTGCAGGGCCGAGGAGGTGGCTTGGCGAGGCGGGTTCCGCGCGGGAATGATGGAGTCAACGAGCATCGGCGAGCGGGACTTGGCGAAAGGCGGCGCGACGAGGGACTTGGCGCGGTCGAGGACGAAAACCTCAGGTCAGGGGGAGCTCGGGCGCAGGGAAGGCGTCCTGGCGGTTGCTACTGCTCCTGCAGAAACTCGCGAAAGAGAGAGGTGAGGCACGGGGAGAGAAAGGAGAACCAGGAGGGGGCGCGACGGGGCGACCTGGCTAGAGCTCGTCGGCGTCGGCTCGCCGGCCGGCGCGGCGGGGCGGACGGGGTTGCCTCGATCCAGATCGGGGCTGCTGGCGATCCGCGGGCGAGGTGGGTCGAGGGGGGGCTGGTGGGGTTTCGCTGCAGAGACAAGGAGAAGGTGATGGCTTGCTGGAATCTGGTGGCGGCGGAAATCAAGGGAGCTGGTCGGAGCGATCCGGTTGGCGGGGATTTTGGATCGGGAGGATCCCGAGGGAGACATGAGAGGGGTGGTTGGCTAGCGGCGGCGCGATGGGAATGGATGGATTGGACAGGTAGGGGCTAGGGTTAGGTTGTTTATATAGGTAAGGGATTAGTTTAGGGGCTATCGGATCCCTCTGATCGTAATCGGACGGTTCGAAATAAATAGGCTAGGGAGTCCAAATAATAAAACCGAGATGTTTTATAGATGTTAGGGGATGAACTGAATCCAACGGTGATGACTGCCCGGGTCGGGTTCGGGACAGCTTTCGGACGCGCGCGAGGGTTTTGGGTAATGTGCAAAGAGGGTCAAACGGTCGGGCAACAACAGAATGGTCGGTCTGAGGAAGGTCAACAGAGGCGAGGAAGAAGCGGCAACTAACAAGTGGATGCACGTTTTATGAAAACATGCAGATGCAATGCGCATGATGCTACGAGATGAAATGCAAGACATGAACAAAATGCAAAACAAAAGACAAAACCCAACCACGAAGGAAATATCATAACGCATCTCCGGAAAAGACAAGAGTTGGAGTTACGAATATGGAAAGTTGTATCCGGGGCGTTACAACAAGGCACGCACCTCGGCCTCAGCCGTAGGGCCAAGGCCAAGGGTGACATCTTCAAGAGCACGAACCAGGAAGGGAAGCAGCTTGGCGGGGCCGTCCTCGGCGCCGGCCAGCGGGCTCTCCAGGCCACTGTCATAAAGCGTCTTCAGCAAGGTGCGAGCCTTCTCCTCCATCTCCGTGAAGGCCACGCGATCCTCGGCAAGAACCCGTGCCTTGCCGTCTAGCTCGACCTTCCTCGCCTCCAGCTCTTGCTCCAGCGCGCCTAGGGGGTCGCGACGTTTCTTGAGCTTGGCATCCCGATCTTTGACGGCCGCCTCGCGAGCCTTCGTGCCTTCCTCCTGCTCTTGGCGAAGGCGGTCTCCTCAGCGAGCTGGTCCCGCAGGCCCTGCAGCTCGCTCTCCAGCGCCTTGCAGCGACCTCAGACATTAGCCACCTCCCCCAAGGCAGCGTCACGAGCAGCCTTCGCCCCAAGGACGGCCTGCTTCTCCTCGTCGCAAGCCGTCAAGGCTTGGACCAGCGCCGCCCGAATCGAATCGTCAGAGCGAATCCAGCCAGAAGCCAGCTCCAAGCGCCCGGCCACTAAACGAGGGTCGGCGCCCAGAAGATCCTGCCGCAGACGGTCCAGTTCGGCAGCAGCACGATCCAAAACAGTAGGAGGAGTCGGGAAAATAGCAGTCGGTGGAGTAGGAGGAGAAGACGGCAGCGTGACCACAGTATCCTGAGGTGGAGCCTGCTGCGCCCCAATGGCTGTGGTGGCGGCATCAGGCAAGGGCACCTCAGGAGTCGCTTGGACCGTGGGGGCTGAGCTCGCCCCAGCCGGCTCAGCCAGGCCTTGCGAGGACGCCCGGGCAGGAGAGGCCCGTGCGTCACGGTCACCTTGTTCCGCGGGCAGAGGCGCTGCCCCGGATGGAACCTCAGGAGCTCCCTTCGGCTTCTTTGCCGCGGGCGCCAGCCTAGCCGGGAGAAACGAACGTCAAGCCTAAGCAACAGAACAAGAAATAAGACAGGAATCAAGCACTTACAGGTCGTCACTCGCGAGCTCGAGCAGCCTCCGGCCGTACTTGAAGCCCGAGAGCCGGCTGCAAGGATCAGCCTCAAGGAGATCGGGAGCAGGAGGCGCGTCCGCGGATCGCTTCGGGGCCGGAGCAGACCCACGGGGGATCAGCCCAGTCCTGTCCTTCTTCGGGATCGGGGGCAGGCTCCCGCCGCCCTGCTCATCATCATCCTCGTCGTCATCACTCAGGGAGAGGCGGAGAGCACGGGACCTGCACCAAGGGGGGGGGGGAGCCCTCGACTCTCCATCGGTCGTCTCGGAGTCAGGCCCTTTTTCCTGCTCCCCTTCTTCCTTCTCTTCACTGGAGTCGCCGGAGGACACGTCCACCGGGTCCTCGGGAGCCTCCGCGGGCACGGGCCCGTCCCCGTTGAAGACGGGCATGGACTTTACTACCTGCTCCCAGTTCTCGCGGAGGAACAGGGGCGTAGGAGCGCCCTCCAACCTCGCCACATTACCCCCGACCAAAGACTGGAGAACCGCAGCCAGATCCTCGTCGGCCAAGACCGCGGGGCTTGGGTGGGGCCTCCACATCGGAAGTGGGTACTGACGAAGCGGAGCCAGCTGGTGCTCCAAGAATTCCCTCAGCAGCGATGCGCCAGTCAGCTTTGCCGCCGCCATGCTGGCTGGCCTCAGATCCCGTCCATCTTGTCCAACACCAGCCTCGCGCGGGGGTCCACGAGCTCCACTCGGGACCAGTCGTCAGAGCTTGCGGGGTGCCCCGTGGGTAAGACCAGACGAGGGTGGATGCGCCCAGCGTCTACCAAGACCCACTTGCTCCTGAAGCCCTCAATCCTCTTCCCGGGGTTCGAAATGACGATGGAGCTACCGTACGCGACGAAGCTCGCGCACGCAGAGACGGGACCACGAGAGGTCCGGAGGGAGAAGTAGTGGCGCAGCAAGGCCACTGAGGGCTTCACCCCTACGTGAGCCTCGCAATAGTAGGCGAAGATTTCCAGAAGAAGGACAGAGTTGGGGTGGAGATGCAGAGCTTGTAGCTTGTAATGGCGGAGGACAGCGAAGAAGAACTCAGAAAAGGGAGGCACCAGACCGGCAACAATGGCGCTCACAAAGAGCGGATAGAAGGTGCTCCCTTGGCCCTCAGGAAGGGCAGAGCCGGCCTTGAACACCTTCGCCCCGTCGATGACCTGCGCCACCGCCATCTGGCGCACCCGGGCAAGGCTCGCCTCCGACATGTTCGACGAATCCAAGGAGGACGAATACCAAGCTCCGGCCGGGGCCTGGCGAGGCGCCATGTCTTGCTAGGGCGCGCGGATGGAGCAGATCTGAAGATTTCGGAGGTAGGAAGGAGAGGCACAAGAAAGGGGATCTGAGCAGCAACCGGAGAAAGCAAAAGAGGCAAAGCCTAGACAGATGCCGCTCCTTTATCAACTCGCACGGTTACTGAGGCGCCCGCATCCAATCAACTGCCACGCGGCGCCCAAGGCCGCAGGCTGATAGGTCCCGCGGCGCTTCGCACTTGCCCTTTCGCCTCTCTGCTCGGCCAAGTCCAGGC
Source organism: Triticum dicoccoides (assembly GCF_002162155.2). NCBI lineage: Eukaryota > Viridiplantae > Streptophyta > Magnoliopsida > Poales > Poaceae > Triticum > Triticum dicoccoides. The sequence goes on along the minus strand of NC_041389.1, from coordinate 471,062,366 downwards.
GCGCCTTGGGCCCGGGGGCTACTGTCGGCGTTCTGGGAATGGGGGTCCCCAGACTTGCCTACCTGCGGCTTGCGGCGTGGCTCAAAGGGGGGCCCAGCACGGCCCATCTTCATCAACACAAGCTCAAGACCCTCGCGAGGAGCCAAGCCTCATGTGGCGGACGACAAGGAGCTTCCTCAGGCATGGCCTCATCAGGCTGGCTCACGAGGAGGCGGAGAGATCAAGGCGGGGTACCTCACGAGGTGCCCATGACGCAAGCCATGTCGACCAAGGGCGCCAGGCGGGTGCCAGCCCGCGCAGTGTCCTCCTTTCCTCTTTGGTGCAAAGGGAGCAAGCGCAGGCGAGAGCATCAAGCAAAGGCATCCATTTCAGTGCAACAAGACCAAGACCAGCCCAACGGCAGGGAGGAAGTCATTGTGGAACCCAAGCAGGCGTCACCACCAGAGCCTTTGATAGGCGAGGACCAACTTTAGTCAGGATAAGTGTACCCGATGTTCCCCTTCAAAATGGCCAATTGTTGGCGCCCTTCCCACTCAATATTTGGGAAGAGGCCCAGGGCCTTTGCCTATGAATAGGACTAGCCACCCCCAGGGTAGAGGCATCTGGCATCTATCTGGAATAGACAGAATCCTCACCAAGTAACCAGTAGAGAGAGAGCGACTGAACTCCCCCTAGTAGTTCATCGCACCAGCCAAGAATAGACCCTTGCGAGGTTGTTCTTCCTTGTATTGTTCATCATCAGCCCAAGAGGCAATCCACCACACCACACACTGGAGTAGGGTATTACACCACAATGGTGGCCCGAACTAGTATAAACCTTGTGTCTCTTGTGTTGTTCCTTTCGTAGTTTAGATCCTAGCGAGGTGGCGAGGAGCAGGTAGGTAGAGGGTGAAATCTCCGCGCGCACCCCAGTGTTCGAACCTCAAGGGTCTGCCGGAACCCAAAATCCGACATTTCTTCGTCCCTGTCACCATTGATCCGAGATCCGTAGCTCGGCCCCCCCTACCCCGAGGTCTGCCGGTTTTACCAACGACACTGGTGGGACCTGATCTATTTCTTTAGGAAGGTTTTCCCAGGCATGCGGACGACTAGTCATGCGCCTGATTTCACCTCCCGGTGACAAGTCTCAGTTTGCAAGAGCAATTCCACACCATTGACCAATACTTTGTACCACTTAGCAGCAAACTAGTATGATTGGTGATTGGGAGTTCAATTAGTCTACATAGTCTCTTGCCAACGGCCAACCTATAGGTTATACTAAAATCTATGTTAACTATGTTAATTCCCATATTCGATTTTCCATGCTATTTAATTTGAGAAACTTGCAAGAGATCCTGTATACATCAAGGTGAAACCGCATGCATATTGCATGCCATGATAACAAATAATGAAAGAATATGTATGCCAAAATAGAATCCCAATGGTATTCATTATTCTCGTTGGTAATTACTATAAGTAATGTTATTACAGTGCTAAGTATCAAAGATGCGCGTGTCGTCGAGTTATTAATATTGAACTCAACTTGAAAGACACATTTGCCAAAAATTCAATTTATAATATATAACTTTTATAAATATATTCACCAAATCATATACTAGAAACCATTATCAAGATATTTATTAGATTGTATGCTTTTGAGATATCTATCACAAGATTTAAGTATATTAGAAAACAACAAAAACCACATACACACAAATATATCTCAAAAGAGCCACCCAAGTGAACCAAGCTCATACCACCCAATCAGCATGCGCCCAGCTCCACCCAAGTGAGCCAAGCTCGTACCAATCAAAAGGATTGAGAGGTTGACTAGAGGAGGGGGTGTGGGTGAATAGGTGACTACAATTTTAAGCTTAACTTCTTGTTTAGGACAATGTGGATAAAGTAGGTATTCTAGATATGCAATTGAGTAAGAACAACCTATATGGCAAGAAAGCACAAAACATGGTATGCTAGGTAAAATACTAATTAGAAAGCCAACAAGCATACACAACAGGTAAGGGTATGTGAAAGAATTAATCACAAGTGAGTTGAGGATGCAGATTTCTCCCAAAGTCCACACTATTTGGGGAGCGCTAATATCCGGTGGAGAGGTGTCGAAACCAAAGCTTCGAAGCACCACCAAAGTCTCACCTTATTCTCCCTTTGAGTTACCCTAGCAGATGAGCCTCAAATCACTCGGGGTTGATCTTGAAGGCAACCACCACACCTTTACAAACTTCCCAGAGCACACTACAAGTAAGGAAGATTCTAGTATTTGACTCCTAACTGCGTATAAACTCAATCTCCAAAAGTGACAAGTGTTGGTGAATAAATTGAGTGAGGAACACATATTGATATGGTCAAAGTGCAGATCGAGTCTTGCTCTCCCAATCCCCAAAGTATCACAAGTTTGCGTGGAAGGATTGAGACTATTGAGCAAAATGGTGTAGAAATTATTGGGAAAAGTAGCAGAAAACAAAAAAACCGCCCTACGAACACCCAGGAACAATACAAAGATGCATATCGGGTTTGGATCAACGATCCTTACTGACTCCGGAGCGCAGCGGAAGTAGACAAGTTAGTGTAGATTGTACTTTGAGTCCCTCAAACGTCGATGACGATCCTGCAAACCACCCTTGAGCGATCCCTCGAACTGAAGCCCAAAGCACGACCTCTCTACTTGGTTGCAAGCATGCAGTCTTCACGATCCGACAACGCTTCGTTGTCCAGAGCTAATCGTCACTAGAGAATTAGAGGGAGGAGATTAGAACCACATGGGGCTTATAATTATGAGGATTAGAAGTGGCTAGGGCTACCTCCAATTAGTCAACTAGGACCAACTAAAACTAGAACTAGATCAACTAGAGGAGGCTCCAAAATTTGTATCTACCATAGAGCAAAATCCCATAGTATATATAGGTTGGAGGGGAGAGGGAGGGCTGCCACCAAGGGGAAGGAGTCCCCCTTGGTGCACCATCTAAGGGGAGGAGGAGTCTGACTCCTCCCCTTCCCCAATCGGACCCCTTCCTTAGGGAAGGGAGGCACTTTCCCACTTGAGCCTTTTTGGCCCAAGTTGCCTTCCACCTCTTGGCCTTTTAAGGCCCGTTATTTAAATTAAATATAAAATGTTATAACATTTTCAAAGCATTATATATATAATTTAACATCCCAAAACGTTTTCCACTTAGATATAATTAATCGGTAATACCCGGTATTACCCGATATTCTCCGAAACCCTTTCAGTGACCTCAAAACGCTTCCGGAACCTCTCGGAACTATTCCGGATATTAATGAAACAATTCCAAATATATATTCTCATTACTCCCGTATCACTAACACTCATCAGATTGTGATTACCTTAAGCTTGTGACCCCGTAGGTTCGGTAAATCATAGACATGAACGAGACCCCTTCGTTCACTTGACATCCATATCGGTCCCTATAATTACACGAATGATATTTGAGTGAACCTTTGGTTATCATGTGATGTTCCCTTTCCTTCGCGGTACTTTACAAAACCTGGTGTGCATCAGTATCCTTCTGAGTCATCACCATGCTCACTATACCGTTGCTCCCGTTACCGGTTTTGTTCTTCTTTCTCATTAACGTGTTTCGGCATCCCCGTGACGTAGTCACCTGTGTCTGGCCAGACGATGATGGATGCCTTCACACCGAGAGGGCCCTAAGAATATCTCTCCATTGTCAGAGGAGCAAATCCACCTCTCGTGCTATCCGGTCACTTGTCAAACTTTTCGGTGAGCCTAAAAGTTGTCGTTATGATCACCTTGTCATAGATGATATTTGAGCAACCCCAAAGTCCACCGTCTGGAAGGAAGTGACTGAGACATTCTCATGGTCTAAGGAACTAAAACATGCTAACACTCCGTGTTATAACAGATGATTTCAGACGATATAATCACAAAGTATAACAAACAAGTATTAGGTCGATTCAATATGATCGTTCTTCTAACGCCATACCCTTAGTGTTGTTTTAGGACAATCGTTACGCTTAACAATATCGTAAGATCCGGAAAACATGATCACCAACAACACTTGAGCTAGTCTTAGAGGCGAGACCGGGAACCTATTGTTTACCGTTTATCATTTCACACTTGTGATAACCCACAAGTATAGAGGATCGTAACAGTTTTCGAGGGTAGAGTATTCAACCCAAATTTATTGATTCGACACAAGAAGAGCCAAAGAATATTTGCAAGTATTAGAAGTTGAGTTGTCAATTCAAACACACCTGGAGAACTAAATATTTACAGCAGAATGATCAGTAGCACAATAGTATGATAGTCTGGTAGTGGTAACAACGATAACAACAATAACAGTAACAATAGCGGTAATAGTTTTGTAGCAGTTGTGACAGTAGCAGCAATAACGGTACTAACTTAGCAAATACCAATATGTGAAAAGATCGTAGGCATTGGATCGGCCATGGATAATTATTTTGGATGACATTCACCAGGTAACAGTTATAACCTACGACGACATACAACTAGCTCCAATTCATCAATGTAATGTAGGCATCTATTGTTGAGGAACGTTGAATGGAAAATAAAAAATTCTACGCACACGCAAGATCTATCCATGGAGATGCATAGCTAAGTAGAGGGGGAGAGTGATAACCCACAAGTGTAGGGGATCGCAACAGCTTTCAAGGGTAGAGTATTCAACCCAAATTTATTGATTCGACACGAGGGGAGCCAAAGAATATTCTTAAGTATTAGCAGTTGAGTTGTCAATTCAACCACACCTGGATAACTTAGTATCTGTAGCAAAGTATTTAGTAGCAAAGTAGTATGATAATAAAGGTAGTAGTGGCAAAAGTAAAGATAATAGTTTTGTAGTAGTTGTAACAGTAGCAACGGAAAAGTAAATAAGCAAAGCACAGTATGTGAAAAGCTCGTAGGCATTGGATCAGTAATGGATAATTATGTCGGATGCGATTCCTCATGTAATAGCTATAACATAGGGTGACACAGAACTAGCTCCAGTTCATCAATGTAATGTAGGCATGTATTCCGAATATAGTCATACGTGCTTATGGAAAAGAACTTGTATGGCATCTTTTGTCCTACCCTCCCGTGGAGCGGGGTCCTAGTGGAAACTAAGGGATATTAAGGCCTCCTTTTAATAGAGAACCGGAACAAAGCATTAGCACATAGTGAATACATGAATTCCTCAAACTATGGTCATCACCGAGAAGTATCCCGATTATTGTCACTTTGGGGTTGTCGGATCATAACACATAATAGGTGACTATAGACTTGCAAGATAGGATCAAGAACTCACATATATTCATGAAAACATAATAGGTTCAGATCTGAAATCATGGGACTCGGGCCCTAGTGACAAGCATTAAGCATAGCAAAGTCATAGCAACATCAATCTCAGAACATAGTGGATACTAGGGATCAAACCCTAACAAAACTAACTTGATTACATGGTAAATCTCATCCAACCCATCACCGTCCAGCAAGACTACGATGGAATTACTCACGCATGGCGGTGAGCATCATGAAATTGGTGATGGAGGATGGTTGATGATGACGATGGCGATGAATCCCCCTCTCCGGAGCCCCGAACAGACTGCAGATCAGCCCTCCCGAGAGAGATTAGGGCTTGGCGGCGGCTCTGTATCATAAAACGCAATGAAACTTTCTCTCTGATTTTTCTCTCTGTGAAACGGAATATATAGAGTTGGAGTTGAGGTCGGTGGAGCATCAAGGGGCCCACGAGACAGGGGGGCGTGCCCAGGGGGGAGGGCGCGCCCCCACCCTTGTGGACAGGGTGTGGGCCCCCTGGCCTTGATTCTTTCGCCAGTATTTTTTATATTTTCCAAAACTTATCTTTGTGGATTTTCAGGTCATTCCGAGAACTTCTGTTTTCTGCACAATAAATAACATCATGGCAGTTCTGCTGAAAACAGCGTCAGTCCGGGTTAGTTTTATTCAAATAATGCAAGTTAGAGTCCAAAACAAGGGCAAAAGTGTTTGAAAAAGTAGATACGTTGGAGACGTATCAACTCCCCCAAGCTTAAACCTTTGCTTGTCCTCAAGCAATTCAGTTGATAAACTGAAAGTGATAAAGAAGAACTTTTACAAACTCTGTTTGCTCTTGTTGTTGTAAATATGTAAAGCCAACATTCAAGTTTTCAGCAAGTATTATGAACTAACCATACTCACAATAACACCTGGGTCTCACAATTACTCATATCAATGGCATAATCAGCTAGCAAGCAATAATAATAAAACTCGGATGGCAACACTTTCTCAAAACAATCATAATATGATATAACAAGATGGTATCTCGCTAGCCCTTTCTGAGACTGCAAAACATAAATATAGAGCACCTTTAAAAATCAAGGACTGACTAACATTGTAATCCATGGTAAAAGAGATCCAGTCAAGTCATACCCAATATAAACCAATAGTAATGAATGCAAATGACAATGTGCTCTCCAGCGGGTGCTTTTTAATAAGAAGGTGATGACTCAACACAAAAGTAAATAGATAGGCCCTTTGCAGAGGGAAGCAGGGATCTGTAGAGGTGCCAGAGCTCGATTTTAAAATAGAGATGAATAACATTTTGAGCGGCATACTTTCACTGTCAACGCAACAACTATGAGATGGCGATATCTTCCATACTACATGCATTATAGGCAGTTCCCAAACAGAATGGTAAAAGTTTATGCTCCCCCACCACCAACAAGCATCAATCCATGGCTTGCTCGAGACAACGAGTGCCTCCAACTAACAACAGCCCTGGGGGAGTTTTGTTTAATTAATTTGATTTGTTTTGATCTTTTTGGATCATGGGACTAGGCATCCCGGTTATCGGCCCTTTCTCGTGAATGAGGAGCGGAGTCCACTCCTCTTGAGAATAACCCACCTAGCATGGAAGATATAGGCATCCCTAGTTGGAACATGAGCTGCTCGAGCATACAAAACAGAATTTCATTTGAAGGTTTGGAGTTTGGCACATACAAATTTACTTGGAACGGTAGGTAGATACCGTATATAGGAAGGTATGGTGGACTCATATGGAACAACTTTGGGGTTTAAGGAGTTTGGATGCACAAGCAGTATTCCCGCTTAGTATAGGTGAAGGCTAGCAAAAGACTGGGAAGCGACCAACTGAGAGAGCGACAACAGTCATAAACATGCATTAAAATTAATCCACACCAAGTACAAGCATGAGTAGGATATAATCTACCATGAACATAAATATCATGAAGGCTATGTTGATTTGTTTCAACTACATGCGTGAACATGTGCCAAGTCGAGTCACTCAATTCATTCAAAGGAGGATACCATCCCATCATACCACATCACAATTATTTTAATAGCATGTTGGCACGCAAGGTAAACCATTAGAACTCATAGCTAATCAAGCATGGCACAAACAACTATAATCTCTAAATGTCATTGCAAATATGTTTACTTTATAATAAGATGAATCAGGAACGATGAACTCATCATATTTACAAAAACAAGAGAGGTCGAGTTCATACCAGCTTTTCTCATCTCAACCAGTCCATCATATATCGTCATTATTGCCTTTCACTTGCAGGACCGAACGATGTGTATAATAATAATTGTGCACGTGTATTGGACTAAGCTAGAATCTGCAAGCATTCAACTCAAGAGAGAAGGCAAAGTAATATAGGCTCTAAATTAAATAAACAATCATGCATATGAGAGCCACTAAGCATTTTCAATATGGTCTTCTAATCTCGACCCCCAAAGGAAAGAAAAGAAACAAAAACTATTTACACGGGAAAGCTCCCAACGAGTAAAAGAAGAACGAGAAATCTTTTTGGGTTTTCACTTTAATTACTACTACAAGCATGGAAATTAAACTAACTAATTTTTTGGTTTTTCTTAAGGTTTATCAAACACACAAGAAGAAAGCTAGAAAAAGAAATTAAACTAGCATGGATAATACAATGAAAGAGTATGAGCACCGACGACTAAAATAGTGTGTGAACATGAATGTAAAGTCGGTGAGAAATACATAGTCCCCCAAGCTTAGGCTTTTGGCCTAAGTTGGTCTAATGCCAAGGACCGCGGCTACTCTCCCCGGTGTACTGAGGAGTGTAATCAGGATACCACTGACTGGCGATCTCCTCCGGATCCCATGATCGATCCAGTCGTGGAAGAAGTCGGTGAGGCCTGCATTTTCAATCAAGGAACAAAAGTCTTCATAAATCCCGCTTCTCTCAAGAAATTATCACATGGCCATTCACACGGCCGTACTTCCGCTACGCGAGGAAGATTATACTTGCCCTTTTCCTTCTCTTTAGCTTGTTTTTCCTAGGAGCCTTGGCTAGAAGAGCCCCTCAAAAATATCCTTAATATTTTCTGAAAATTTCTGAAATTTTAGTAACTTCAAAATAAAAGTGAATATGACTAAACAAGATTGGTAGCAACTACTCCTACAAGTGCCTAGAGCCTATATCATGCATTAGAATTACTTGGGACCTCATAAATTTAGCATGAAAGCTCAAGAACAGGGTCACCTATGCAGCAAAAATTTGCAATGAATAAAGCACTAGAACAAAAACTAATTGGATCAATGGAGGAGTCACATACCAAGCAACAATCTCCCAAATCAATTTTGTGAATGGAGCTTTGAGCAAGGAGATCGAAAATCGCAGCAAGATGAGCTAGAACTCGTGCTTGAGCTGGATGGGGATTTTTTGGGAGGAAGAAGAAGTGTGTGGGTGCAGGAATAAGTGGAGGGGGGCCACCATGGGCCCATGAGATAGGGGGGCGTGCCCAGGGGGTGTGGGCGCGCCCTCCACCCTCGTGGCCAGGTGCTTGCCCCCCTGCAGTGTTTTCAGTGCCTAAAATCGTCAAATATTCCATAAAAAATCATACTAAATTTGCAGGGCATTTGGAGCACTTCTATTTTCAGGATATTTTTTTATTGCACAGATAAATCAGAAAACAGACAGATAATACTATTTTTGCTTTATTTATTCTAAATAACAGAAAGTAAAAAGAGAGTACACAAGGTTGTGTTTTCTAGTTTCATCCATCTCATGATCATCAAAATGAATCCACTAACAAGGTTGATCAAGTCTTGTTAACAAACTCATTCCGAATAACACGGAACCGGAGAAATTTTGAATAACACTAAGTTACCTCAACGGGGATATGAACATCCCCAACAATAAGAATATCATACTTTTTCTTGAAAGTAGGAAGGGGAAATTCAAAACCTCCAATAATGATAGTTGGAACTTTTCCAATAGAATTGATGCTATGAACTTGAGGTTGTTTCCTCGGAAAGTGTACCGTATGCTCATTACTGTTAACATGAAAAGTGACATTGCCTTTGTTGCAATCAATAACAGCCATTGCAGTATTCAAAAGGGTCTACCAAGGATAATCGACATACTATCGTCCTCGGGAATATCAAGAACAACAAAGTCCATTAAAATAGTGACATTTGCAACCACAACAGGCACATCCTCACAAATACCGACAGGTATGGCAGTTGATTTATCGGCCATTTGCAAAGATATTTCAGTAGTGTCAACTTATTCAATTCAAGTCTATGATATAAAGAGAGAGGCATAACACTAACACCGGCTCCAAGATCACATAAAGCAGTTTTAACATAATTTCTTTTAATGGAGCATGGTATGGTTGGTACCCCTGGATCTCCAAGTTTCTTTGGTATTCCACCCTTAAAAGTATAATTAGCAAGCATGGTGGAAATTTCAGCTTCCGGTATGTTTCTTTTATTGGTAATGATATCCTTCAAATACTTAGCATAAGGATTTAATTTAAGCATATCAGTCAAGCGCATACGTAAGAAGATAGGTCTAATCGTTTCAGCAAAGCACTCAAAATCCTCATCATCCTTTGTCTTGGATGGTTTAGGAGGAAAGGGCATGGGTTTCTGAACCCATGGTTCTCTTTCTCTACCGTGCTTCCTAGCAACAAAATCTCTTTTATCATATCGTTGATTCTTTGATTGTGAGTTATCAAGATCAACAGCAGGTTCAGCCTCTACTTCATTATTATTGCTAGGTTGAGCATCAACATGAACATTATCTTTAACATTATCACCAGGTTCATGTTCATCGCCTGATTGTGTTTCAGCATCAGAAATAGAAATATCATTGGGATTCTCAGGTGTGTCTACAACAGGTTTACTAGAAGCATGCAAAGTCCTATCACTTTTCTTTTTCTTCTTTTTGGAAGAAATCGGTACCTCTAAATTATTTCTCTGAGAATGTTGCTCGATTCTCTTAGGGTGGCCTTCAGGATACAAAGGTTCCTGAGTCATTCTACCAGTTCTAGTAGCCACTCTAACAGCAAAATCATGTTTATTATTTAATTCATCGAGCAAATCACTTTGAGCTTTAAGTACTTGCTCCGCTTGAGTGGTAACCATAGAAGCATATTTGCTAACGAGTTTAAGTTCACCTTTAACCCTAGACATATAATCACTCAAGCGTCCTATCTCGAAAGCATTATTCTTTAATTCTCTACCAACATAAGCATTAAAGCTTTCTTGTCTAGCCATAAAGTCATCAAGTTCATCTAAGCATGGGCTATGAAATTTAGTAGACGGGATTTCAACTTTATCATATCTATAGAGAGAATTTACCTTTATTACCTGTGTCGGGTTATCAAGACAATGTGTTTCTTCGACAGGCGGTATATTAAGGCCATGTATTTCTTCAATAGGAGGTAAATTCTTAACATCTTCAGCTTTAATACCTTTTTCTTTCATTGATTTCTTTGCCTCTCGCATATCTTTAGGACTAAGAAATAAAACGCCCCTCTTCTTCGGAGTAGGTTTAGGAATAGGCTCAGGAGTTGGCTTAGTTGGTTCAGGAATTGCCTCAGGAATTGGCTCAGGAAGAGTCCAATTATTTTCATTAGTCAACATATTATTCAATAGTAATTCAGCTTGGTCAACTGTTCTTTCCCTAAAAACACAACCAGCACAACTATCCAAGTAATCCTTGGAAGCATCGGTTAGTCCATTATAAAAGATATCAAGTATTTCATTTTTCTTAAGAGGATGATCATGCAAAGCATTAAGTAATCGGAGAAGCCTCCCCAAGCTTGTGGGAGACTCTCTTCTTTGATTTGCACAAAATTATATATTTCCCGCAAGGCAGCTTGTTTCTTATGAGCAGGGAAATATTTAGCAGAGAAGTAATAAATCATATCCTGGGGACTACGCACACAACCAGGATCAAGAGAATTAAACCAAGTCTTAGCATCACCCTTTAATGAGGACGGAAATATCTTAAGGATATAATAATAGCGAGACTTCTCATCATTAGTAAACAGGGTGGCTATATCATTTAACTTGGTAAGATGTGCCACAACAATTTTAGATTCAAGGCCATAAAAAGGATCAGATTCAACTAAAGTAATAATTTCAGGATCAACAGAGAATTCGTAATCCTCATCAGTAACACAGATAGGTGAAGTAGCAAAAGCAGGGTCAGGTTTCATTCTAGCATTAAGAGATTGCTACTTCCATTTAGCTAATAACTTCTTAAGATCGTATCTATCTCTGCAAGCAAAAATAGCTCTAGCAGCTTCCTCATTCATAACATAACCCTCAGGAACAACAGGCAATTCATAATCAGGGGGAGAACTTTCATCATCACAATCATCAATAATAGCCACTTCAATAATTTCATTCTCTCTAACCCTAGCAAGTTGTTCATCAAGAAATTCACCTAATGGCAAAGTAGTATCACGCACAGAAGTAGTTTCATCATAATTATCATGCATAGCAGAAGTAGCATCATCAATAACATGCGATATATCAGAATTTATAGCAGTAGTAGGTTTAGGTGTCGCAAGCTTACTCAAAACAGAAGGAGAATCTAGTGCAGAGCTAGATGGCAGTTCCTTACCTCCCCTCGTAGTCGAGGGCAAAATCTTAGTTCTTTCCTCTTTCAAGTTCCTCATAGTGATCAACAGATATAAATCCCAAGTGACTCAAGGAATAGATCTATGCTCCCCGGTAACAGTGCCAGAAATTAGTCTTGATAACCCACAAGTGTAGGGGATCGCAACAACTTTCGAGGGTAGAGTATTCAACCCAAATTTATTGATTCGACACAAGGGGAGCCAAAGAATATTCTTAAGTATTAGCAGTTGAGTTGTCAATTCAAACACACCTGGATACCTTAGTATCTGCAGCAAAGTATTTAGTAGCAAAGTAGTATGATAATAAAGGTAATAGTGGCAAAAGTAAAGATAATAGTTTTGTAGTAGTTGTAACGGTAGCAACGGAAAAGTAAATAAGCAAAGCACAGTATGTGAAAAGCTCGTGGGCATTGGATCAGTGATGGATAATTATGTCGGATGCGATTCCTCATGTAATAGCTATAACATAGGGTGACATAGAACTAGCTCCAGTTCATCAATGTAATGTAGGCATGTATTCCGAATATAGTCATACATGCTTATGGAAAAGAACTTGTATGACATCTTTTGTCCTACCCTCCCATGGCAGCGGGGTCCTAGTGGAAACTAAGGGGTATTAAGGCCTCCTTTTAATAGAGAACCGGAACAAAGCATTAGCACATAGTGAATACATGAACTCCTCAAACTATGGTCATCACCGAGAAGTATCCCGATTATTGTCACTTCGGGGTTGTCGGATCATAACACATAATAGGTGACTATAGACTTGCAAGATAGGATCAAGAACTCACATATATTCATGAAAACATAATAGGTTCAGATCTGAAATCATGGCACTCGGGCCCTAGTGACAAGCATTAAGCATAGAAAAGTCATAGCAACATCAATCTCAGAACATAGTGGATACTAGGGATCAAACCCTAACAAAACTAACTTGATTACATGGTAAATCTCATCCAACCCATCACCGTCCAGCAAGCCTACAATTAAATTACTCACGCACGGCGGTGAGCATCATGAAATTGGTGATGGAGGATGGTTGATGATGACGATGGCGACAAATCCCCCTCTTCGGAGCCCCGAACGGACTCCAGATCAGCCCTCCCGAGAGAGATTAGGGCTTGGCGGCGGCTTCGTATCGTAAAACGCGATGAAACTTTCTCTCTGATTTTTTCTCCGTGAAACGGAATATATAGAGTTGGAGTTGAGGTCGGTGGAGCATCAGGGGGCCCACGAGACAGGGGGCGCGCCCAGGGGGAGGGCGCACCCCCACCCTCGTGGACAGGGTGTGGGCCCCCTGGCCTTGATTCTTTCGCCAGTATTTTTTATATTTTCCAAAAATTATCTCCGTGGATTTTCAGGTCATTCTGAGAACTTTTGTTTTCTGTATAATAAACAACATCATGGCAGTTCTGCTGAAAACAGCGTCAGTCCGGGTTAGTTTTATTCAAATCATGCAAGTTAGAGTCCAAAACAAGGGTAAAAGTGTTTGGAAAAGTAGATACGTTGGAGACGTATCAGAGAGCATCTACATACCCTTGTAGATTGCTAAGCGGAAGCGTTTATCAACGCAGTTGATGTAGTCGTACACCTTCACGATCCGTCCCGATCAAGTACCGAACGTACGGCCGCGTTCAGCACACGTTCAGCTCGGTGACGTCCTCACCTTCTCGATCCAGCAAGAGAGGCGAAGTAGTAGATCAGTTCCGGCAACACGACGGCGTGGTTACGGAGGTGGTGAAACTACCCGCAGGACTTCACCAAGCACAACAGACGTGGACAGAGGAGGAACTAGAACTAGAGGGAGACGGGGCGCCGCACACGGCTTGGGGATCATGGTGTGTCTTGCCTCTCTCCCTCTACACACACACACACACACACACACACAGATATACGCACATCTGGGCTATTCTATTACGCGTAACAGAATATTATTCTGTTACCTTTTTTGAACTGACGGTTTCAGGTGGTTGTACTGATGTTTTCAAAGAAGTTGAACTGATGCTTTCAGTTGTGTTTAACAGATCGTCTTCTTTAGTTCAAAAACTTTTTGTAATTTTTTTGTCGGAACGGGGCGTGTAATATATCGTTGGAAAGCTCTTGACAACCATATTTCAAGTATATTGAATGTTTTTGCAAAATCATTATGATTTAAGAGCAGTTTTAAAAAAAAACGTTTTTTTCAAAACCGAAAACGTGAATCGTATTTTGGACTCAATTTTTAAACGGTTTGTCGAAATTGAGCAAATAAGATGGCGTTGGAAAGCTGGTGAAAATCCGCATCTTCCATATATGTATTCTAATTCTATATGATTTAAAAGTAATTTGAAAAACGGTTAAATTCTGGGCGAAACGTATTTTTGCGATTTTTTGCAAACAGTTTGTCGGATTGACACAAATAATATGGCGTTGGAAAGCTACAGAAAATGCGCAAATATTTTGTAGTGAAATGTTTTCTAATTCCTTATGATTTTAAAACAAATTCGAATACGGTCAAATTTGATTTTGAACGCGATTTTTTTAAAAGTTTGTCGAAATGGGGCAAATAATATACCGTTGGATAGCTATTGAAAATGCAAAACTTAGTCATGCTGAACGTTTTCTCATATTTGCAGCCGTTGAAGAGTAATTTGGATTACGGTGACACCCATCATGGTGTGTTTCCTCCAAAAAAACAGAGTACTCGTACTGATATATTTGTGTGTTTGTACTGAGATATTTTTCATAGTAGTTTTGAATGGTTGCAAAAAAAGTACTTGAACGGATGCTTATATGATTTTGTACTGAGCGTGTTTCCATTTACTAGACTTTATTTTCTATTTATTTAAAAAGTTTTCAATACGGCAAGACACATCCTATTCTTTTCCCGTCTGATAAACAAAGTACTCGTACTGACATATGTGCGTGTTTATATTGAGCTATTTTTCACAATCCGGAATGTTTATGGGGTTGATCACTTGAACTTGTAGAAATGTAACTTTTAGGTTTAGTTTAAAATGTGTTTCGACGTGTCATTATCATCGAACTTGCATGGTTTATATACTTGAATTGGCTGAATTTTCTTCTCCAAAAGATGTTTTTGTGTTTTGTGATAGTAACCATTGACGCAACAATCCATACCGAATTTGATATGCCATTTGAACTGATTATAAAATACATACTGAACTGTTGGACATATGGTAACGAATGAAAACAATTACATAATCATCCACAGGTTGTACATGTTGCAAACAATTATCAAATGTTAAGCTACAGTCTGTACACTTCTTCTTTTTTGAACTCAACATTTTTTTGACAACGATGTTCTGAACTTCTCTCATTTTATGACTTGTACTGACGTACTTATTAAGCAGGATTTTCATGGGGTTTCTTTTTTTGCTTGAATTTTTACAATTTGAATTTCGGCCATTTCTTTTATTCCGAACGGACCACCGTTTTTAACTCGTACTGAGGTACTTACTACGCCCGAACTGGGGTGGCTGTCGCGTTTCTCGGCGAGGAAGAAGACGAATCTCGGGAGCGGGGCTGAATTTGGCCGGCAGCTGGGATGATGCGGGGCGGGGATGGCAATGCGCGGCGGCGGAGGAAGCCTGGGACGGCGTGCCGTAGCCGCCGGAGGCGGGGACGGGCCACGGCAGCCGTCGACGGGGAGGTGCGCATGGAGGGAGCGGCGCCCGTCGGAGGGAAGGCACGCAAGGAGGGGCCGGCGAGCCCGTCGGCGGTGAGGCGTGCGGACGGCCAGCTGGCGGCAGCGTGTGTGTCGGAGGAGCTACCCGTAACGGCGCCGCGGGCTCCCTCGCTCCGGCTGCCGCCGTCGCTCGCTCGCCCGCGACGGCTGCCTTCGGCGGTAGGAGGCAGGTTCGATTGGGGACGGGTCGGGGAGTTTCTCCTGTCGTCTGCGCGTCGCGCCCTTATAGGAATCGAGGGTAACAGAATAATATTCTGTTACCGGTAACAAAATAGTCCAGCCCTATATATATATATGTATATACATATATATATATATATATATATATATATATGCATATATATATATATATACACACATACATATATATATATAGGGCACCCCCAAGGGGCCGGCGGCCAGCCCTGGCCTCCTGCCCTAGGCGCCTCCCCCTTTCCTTATTTAGGGGTGGAGGAGATGGCAGGGGAGGGGCCGGCAGCTGCCCTGCCTTGGCGCCCCCCTTTCCTTCCTAGCACGTGGGCAGGGGAGGCGGAGTGCGCCCAACCCCTTAGTGGCTGGCACTACTAGGGAAATGCTTATACACAGGAGCTCACCAGTAGAGCTTGTTCAAGGAAAGTGATGCTGCTATATAGCAATAGCGCTTGGGCAGCACAGGCGCTGCTATTATGATCATAGTAGCAGCGCTAAGCCTATAAAATGCGCTACTACTACAATTGACAGACCGTTCCAGGTATCCTAGGGATAGTGGCAGCGCTCACTTTTTGCAAGCGCTACTACTATGCATCTTAGCAATAGCGCTTTTTCCCCGACCAGCGCTACTGATAAATTTAGTCCCCTCTCCTAGACCAAAGTTTAGTTCCACCTTGCTCCGCAAACAGAATTTTTACCACCTTAAATATGGTGCTTCTCAAGCCATCACAACCACTTGGTCTTCATTAAACTCTGTGTAGGATCTATGGCCGCAATAGGAGTCTTCGCCGGTTCTTAAATCAGGGAAGATTCCTATTGACAATTTAGATTCTACACAAAAAGATCATTGATGACCAATGTATTTTTGATTTTTTTACATTCTTAGCCTTATCATTAGCGCCTTTCTTCAGAAAGCACTACTGCTAAAATCTATAGCAGTAGCGCTTTTCTTCAGAAAGCACTACTGCTACAAATGTTAGCTGTAGTGCTTTTTAGAGACAAGCGCTACCACTAAGGGCCCTTATCCAAATTAACCGGTCCGCATGCGTCCTGTCACTCTCCCCCTCACACTCTCGTCCGTCGCCTCTGTGTCGCCTCGCCGCCGTCGCTGCTGCCGTCGCCGTCCTCCTCCTCCACCTCAAGGTCGATCCCTCCCTCCTCCTCCTCCCTCTCCTCCTTCATCCTCCTCCTCCCTTGTTGGGGAACGCAATAATTTCAAAAATTTCCTACGCACACGCAAGATCATGGTGATGGATAGAAACGAGTGGTAGAGTGTTGTCCATGTACCCTCGTAGACCATAAGCGGAAGCATTATGACAACGCGGTTGATGTAGTCGTACGTCTTCACGATCTGGCCGATCCTAGTACCGAAAGTACGGCACCTCCGTGATCTGCACACATTTGGCTCGGTGATGTCCCACGAACTCACGATCCAGCAGAGTGTCGAGGGAGAGCTTCTTCAGCACGACGGCATGATGACAGTGATGATGAAGCTAACGACATAGGGCTTCGCCTAAGCACTACAACGATATGACCGAGGTGGATTGTGGTGGAGGGGGGCATCGCACACGGCTAAGAGATCAAAGTTCAACTTGTGTGTCTATGGGGTGCCCCCCTCCTCCATATATAAAGGAGTGGAGGAGGGGGAGGGCCTACGAGGTTCGGTAGTAACTTGATCTGAAGTTTCATGATCATTATCATCAGCTTCCTCACTAATTGGTGTAGGGATCACAGGAACTGATTTCTGTGATGAACTACTTTCCAATAAGGGAGCAGGTACAATTACCTCATTAAGTTCTAGTTTCCTCCCACTCACTTCTTTCGAGAGAAACTCCTTCTCTAGAAAGGGTCCATTCTTAGCAACGAATGTCTTGCCTTTGGATCTGTGATAGAAGCTGTACCCAACAATTTCCTTTGGGTATCCTATGAAGACACATTTCTCCGATTTGGGTTCGAGCTTATTAGGTTGAAGCTTTTTCACATAAGCATCGCAGCCCCAAACTTTCAGAAACGACAACTTTGGTTTCTTGCCAAACCAGAGTTCATAAGGCATCGTCTCAACGGATTTAGATGGTGCCCTATTTAACGTGAATGTAGCCGTCTCTAAAGCATAACCCCAAAACAATAGCGGTAAATCAGTAAGAGACATCATAGATCGCACCATATCTAATAAAGTGCGGTTACGACGTTCGGACACACCATTACGCTATGGTGTTCCGGGTGGCGTGAGTTGCAAAACTATTCCGCATTGTTTCAAATGAAGACCAAACTCATAACTCAAATATTCTCCTCCATGATCAGATCGTAGAAACTTTATTTTCTTGTTACGATGATTTTCCACTTCACTCTGAAATTCTTTGAACTTTTCAAATGTTTCAGATTTATGTTTCATCAAGTAGATATACCCATATCTGCTCAAATCATCTGTGAAGGTGAGAAAATAACGATACCCATCGTGTGCCTCAATATTCATCGGACCACATACATCAGTATGTATGATTTCCAACAAATCTGTTGCTCGCTCCATTGTTACGGAGAATGGAGTTTTAGTCATGTTGCCCATGAGGCATGGTTCGCAAGTACCAAGTGATTCATAATCAAGTGATTTCAAAAGTCCATCAGAATGGAGTTTCTTCATGTGCTTTACACCAGTATGACCCAACCGGCAGTGCCACAAATAAGTTGCACTATGATTATCAACTCTGCATCTTTTGGCTTCAATATTATGAATATGTGTGTCACTACTATCGAGATTCAATGAAAATAGACCACTCTTTAAGGGTGCATGACCATAAAAGACATTCTCATATAAATAGAACAACCATTATTCTCAGATTTAAATGAATAACCATCTCGCATCAAACAAGATCCAGATATAATGTTCATGCTCAACGTTGGCACCAAATAACAATTATTCAGGTCTAAAACTAATCCCGAAGGTAGATGTAGAGGTAGCGTGCCGACCGCGATGTATAGGTAGCGTGCCGACCGCGATCACGTCGACTTTGGAACCATTTCCCATGCGCATCATCACCTCGTCCTTAGCCAATCTTCGCTTAATCCGTAGTCCCTGTTTTGAGTTGCAAATATTAGAACCAGAACCATTATCAAATACCCAGGTGCTACTGCGAGCATTAGTAAGGTACACATAAATAACATGTATATGACATATACCTTTGTTCACCTTACCATCCTTCTTATGAGCAGTCCCTTTGCAGTAGAAGCACTCAGTCTTAGGCTTAGATCCAGACTTGGGCTTATTCACTTGAGCAGCAGCTTGCTTGCCGTTCTTCTTGAAGTTCCCCTTCTTCCCTTTACCCTTTTTCTTGAAACTGGTGGTCTTGTTGACCATCAACACTTGATGCTCCTTCTTGATTTCTACCTCCGCAGCCTTTAGCATTGCGAAGAGCTCGGGAATTGTATTGTTCATCCCTTGCATATTATAGTTCATCACTAAGCTCTTGTAGCTTGGTGGCAGCGATTGAAGAATTCTGTCAATGACACTATCATCAGGAAGATTAACTCCCAGCTGAATCAAGTGGTTTTTATACCCGGATATTTTGAGTATATGTTCACTGATAGAACTATTCTCCCCCATCTTGCAGCTATAGAACTTATTGGAGACTTCATATCTGTCAATCCGGGCATTTGCTTGAAATATTAACTTCAACTCCTGGAACATCTCATATGCTCCATGACGTTCAAAACATCATTGAAGTCCCAGTTCTAAGCCGTAAAGCATGGCACACTGAACTATCGAGTAGTCATCAGGTTTGCTCTGCCAGACGTACACAACGTCCGGTGTTGCTCCTGCAGCGGGTCTTGCACCTAGCGGTGCTTCTAGGACGTAATTCTTCCGTGCAGCAATGAGGATAATCCTCAAGTTATGGACCCAGTCCGTGTAATTGCTACCATCATCTTTCAACTTAGCTTTCTCAAGGAACGCATTAAAATTCAAAGAAACAGTAGCACGGGCCATTGATCTACAACAACATAGACATGCAAAATACTATCAGGTACTAAGTTCATGATAAATTAAAGTTCAATTAATCATATTACTTAAGAACTCTCACTTAGATAGACATCCCTCTAATCATCTAAGTGATCACGTGATCCAAATCAACTAAACCATGTTCGATCATCACGTGAGATGGAGTAGTTTTTAATGGTGAACATCACTATGTTGATCATATCTACTATATGATTCACTCTCGACCTTTTGGTCTCAGTGTTCCGAGGCAATATCTGCGTATGGTAGGCTCGTCAAGTTTAACCCGAGTATTCTACGTGTGCAAAACTGGCTTGCACCCGTTTTATGTGAACGTAGAGTTTATCACACCTAATCATCACGTGATGTCTCGGCACGACAAACTTTCGCAGCGGTGCATACTCAGGGAGAACACTTGTACCTTGAAATTTAGTGAGAGATCATCTTATAATGCTACCATCAAACTAAGCAAAATAAGATGCATAAAGGATAAACATCACATGCAATCAATATAAGTGATATGATATGGCCATCATCATCTTGTGCCTTTGATCTCCATCTCCAAAGCACCGTCATGATCACCATCGTTACCGGCGCAACACCTTGATCTCCATCGTAGCATCGTTGTCGTCTCGCCAACTATTGTTTCTACGACTATCGCTACCGCTTAGTGATAAAGTAAAAACAATTACAGGGCGATTGCATTGCATACAATAGAGCGACAACCATATGGCTCCTGCCAGTTGTCGATAACTCTGTTACAAAACATGATCATCTCATACAATAAAATTTAGCATCATGTCTTGACCATATCACATCACAACATGCCCTGCAAAAACAAGTTAGACGTCCTCTACTTTGTAGTTGCAAGTTTTACGTGGCTGCTACGTGCTGAGCAAGAACCATTCTTACCTACGCATCAAAACCACAATGATTTTTCGTCAAGTATGTGCTGTTTTAACCTTCAACAAGGACCAGGCGTAGCCACACTCGATTCAACTAAAGTTGGAGAAACTAACACCCACTAGCCACCTGTGTGCCAAGCACGTCAGTAGAACCAGTCTCGCGTAAGCGTACGCGTAAAGTCGATCTGGGCCGCTTCATCTAAGAATACCGCCGAATCAAATATGACATGCTGGTAAGAAGTATGACTGTTATCGCCCACAACTCACTTATGTTCTACTCGTGCATATAACATCTACGCATAAATCTGGCTCAGATACCACTATTGGGGAACGCAGTAATTTCAAAAATTTCCTACGCACACGCAAGATCATGGTGATGCATAGCAACGAGCGGGAGAGTGTTGTCCACGTACCTCGTAGACCGTAAGCGGAAGCGTTATGACAACACAGTTGATGTAGTCGTGCGTCTTCACGATCCAACCGATCCTAGTACTGAAAGTACGGAACCTCCGCGATCTGCACACGTTCGGCTCGGTGACGTCCCACGAACTCAGGATCCAGCAGAGTATCGAGGGAGAGCTTCGCCAGCACGACGGAGTGATGACGGTGATGATGAAGCTACTGGCACAGGGCTTCGCCTAATCACTGCAACGATATGACCGAGGTGGATTATGGTGGAGGGGGGCACCGCACATGGCTAAGAGATCAATGATCAACTTGTGTGTCTATGGGGTGCCCCCTCCTCCGTATATAAAGGAGTGGAGAAGGGGGAGGGCCGGCCCTCCTATGGCGCGCTCCATGGGGAGTCCTACTCCCACCGGGAGTAGGATTCCCCCCTTCCCTAGTTGGACTAGGAGTGGAAGGAAGGGGGAGAGACAGGGAAGGAAAGGGGGGGGGCACCCAATTCGGATTGGGATTGAGGGGGGCGCGCCCCCTCCTATGCCTCCCTCTCTTCTCTCCCACTATGGCCCAATAAGGCCCATATACCTCCCGGGGGGTTCCGGTAACCTCCCGGTACTCCGATATATGCTCGCTCACCCGGAACCATTCCGACGTCCAAATATAGTCGTCCAATATGTCGATCTTTATGTCCCAAGCTTTTCGAGACTCCTTGTCATGTCCCTGATCATATCCGGGACTCCAAACTACCTTCAGTACATCAAAACACATAAACTCATAATACCGATCATCACCGAACATTAAGGGTGCGGACCCTACGGGTTTGAGAACTATGTAGACATGACTGAGACACATCTCCGGCCAATAACCAATAGCGGCACCTGGATGCTCATATTGGCTCCCACATATTCTACGAACATCTTTATCGGTCAAACCGCATAACAACATACGTTGTTCCCTTTGTCATCGGTATGTTACTTGCCCGAGATTCGATCATCGGTATCTCAATACCTAGTTCAATCTCGTTACCGGCAAGTCTCTTTACTCATTCCGTAATGCATCATCCCATAACTAACTCATTAGTCACATTGCTTGCAAGGCTTATAGTGATGTGCATTACCGAGAGGGCCCAGAGATACCTCTCCGACAATCGGAGTGACAAATCCTAATCTCGATCTATGCCAACTCAACAAACACCATTGGAGACACCTGTAGAGCACCTTTATAATCACCCAGTTACGCTGTGATGTTTGGTAGCACATAAAGTGTTCCTCCGGTGTTCGGGAGTTGCATAATCTCATAGTCATAGGAACACGTATAAGTCATGAAGAAAGCAATAGCAACATACTAAATGATCAAGTGCTAAGCTAACGGAATGGGTCAAGCCAATCTCATCATTCCCTAATGATGTGATCCCATTTATCAAATGACAACTCATGTCTATGGCTAGGAAACTTAACCATCTTTGATTAACGAGCTAGTCAAGTAGAGGCATACTAGTGACACTCTATTTGTCTATGTATTCACACATGTACTAAGTTTTCGGTTTAGTACAATTCTAGCATGAATAACAAACATTTATAATGATATAAGGGAATATATAAATAACAACTTTATTATTGCCTCTAGGGCATATTTCCTTCATCCCTCTCCGGTGCCGGCGGCCCCCTCTTCCTCCTCCCTCTCCGCCGGCGGCCCCCCTCCTCCTCCCTCCTCTCTCCTCCTCCCCCTCCTGCTTTCTTCTCCTCCTCCTTCCCCTCCTCCTGGCCTCCTCTGATCCCACACTCCTCCTCCCCCTTTCTGTAAATAGGTTTTAGTTTTTGTTAGATGTAGGTTTTTGTTTTTAGTAAAGTTGAATAGAATAAAATATGAAATTGGAAAAAATAAGTAAATGTAGGTCTTTTGAATAGAATAGGATTTTTTTTAGAAAATTTGAATAGAATAGAAAATTATAAGTAAATTTGAATAGAATAATTAAATGTAGCTTATGGAGTTTAACTAAGTCCTAAGATGACGATAATAATGTTTTTGTTTATATTTTGTTTTTGCAGAAATCAAGGAGCCCCTGCATCATCCCCGCCGTCGTCCCCGTCACCGACCCCCTCTGACCTTGATCGAGGTGAGACTAGCCACCCCATGTTGTTAATTTAATTTAGGTGTTTTAGGTGTTTAATCTTAAAATAATGTAGTATGAACCCTAGTTATGATCGAATCATGTTCAAAATGTAGGTTTTTAATTAGGTGTAGTTAATAGAATTTAGGTGTAGATAATTTGAATACTAATTTATTTTACGATTTGGTTTTGCTTATTGAATGCTCAAATTGGAAAACTACTCCATCAAGTTTGAATGCTCATATGATGTAGATATAAACATGTATATCTGCTCAAATAGGATATGTGCTTGCCCAAGTGGCCCGTCATGTTTGCAGGTTACACCTCCGAGTGGCCTATGTTTTGCCGGAGTGTTGATTAATTTCTGTTCCGGCAAATTTCAGGCGCTCGATATGTCCTTTTTTAGCAAAGGTCATGCCGGATTTTTTTGTGAATTCTGGCATGACTTGTGCTAGAATATGTCGGAAATATCGAGTGGCCTGGATTTTCTAGAAAAATAATTAAACGATATTTTGGGTTGACTTTAAGTCTGTCGAGGCTCCACCATATATGAGAGGACGAAGAATCCCGACTATTGTCGTGGGGGTCATTTCTCCTTCTTCTCCTTGTGCTAGACCTTTGTTATGCACTAGGGGAAAGAGGAGTAATGACCATCACCGACGGTCGCAAATGTCAGAGAGGAATCAGTGAGGGAGAGTCTCTACCATATATGAGAGGACAAAGAATCCTGACTGTTTTCATGGGGGTAGCTTCCCCTTCGTTCCCGTGTGCTAGACACTTTGGTGTAATGCACTCGGGAACGAAAGGAGGAGCTACCATCACCGACGGTCGAATATATACATCACGTGAGCTGAGAGTTTTCAAGAAAAGACTCGACAGACCGATAGTCAACCCGTGATGAATAATAATGATCTGATTTAGTTTTTGGAGTACATTTATTTAATTGTACAAGTTTAATCTTTGAATTATGAACATAGGAAATGTCGTCGGACGAAAGTCCCTGGGAGTGCTCCTGGTGCGGCGACAACCGGGGTTTCTGCGACAGACCTCACTTGGTAGAAGGTCGGCGCTTCAGCTTAAGCTCGAGGAGGCCTTCGATTGTGATACGGTAAGTGATGACCCGCAAGTATACGGGATAGTTGTAGCCTCTTTCGATAAGTAAGAGTGTCGAACCCAACGAGGAGCTAAAGGTAGAACAAATACTCTTTCAAGTCCTATCTGCCACTGATACAACTCTACGCACGCTTGACGTTCGCTTTACCTAGAACAAGTATGAAACTAGAAGTACTTTGTAGGTGTTGTTGGAAAGCTTTGCAAGATAATAAAAAGCACGTAAATAAAAAGTAGGAGCTGTTTAGATAAAGGAGCAATAAAGTAAATATAACGAGTGTGGAAAAGTGGTGGTAGGAGTTGTGAAATTGTCCCTAAGCAATTGACTACTTTACTAGACCGATAGCAAGTTTTATGTGGGAGAGGCCACCGCTAGCATGTCACCCTGACTTGGAATTCTATGCGCTTATGATTAGAACTATTAGCAAGCATCTGCAACTACTAACGTTCATTAAGGTAAAACCCAACCATAGCATTAAGATATATTGGTCCCCCTTCAATCCCGTATGCATCAATTTCTATGCTAGGTTGAAGCTTCTATCACTCTTGCCCTCCAATACATAGTCCTATCAACATACAACTAACCATATGGTATGATCCACGCGTGCTCATATGATGGGCACCAAAGGACAGCAACATAACCACAAGCAAATTAAATCAATCATAGCAATTCATCAACCACCAATAGGACAACGAAAATCTACTCAGATATCATAGGATGGCAACACATTATTGGATAATAATATGAAGCATAAAGGACCATGTTCAAGTAGAGGGTACAGCGGGTTGCGGGAGAGTGGGCCGCTGCAGATAGAGGGGGGAAGGTTATGGAGATGTTGGTGAAGATGGCGGAGGTGTTGGTGTAGATCGCGGTGATGATGATGGCCCCCGACAGCGCTCTGGCGCCACCGGAAGCAAGGGGGAGAGAGCCCCCCTTCTTCTTCTTCTTCCTTGACCTTCTCCCTAGATGGGAGAAGGGTTTCCCCTCTGGTCCTTGGCTCCCATGGCGTGGGAGGGGCGAGAGCCCCTCCGAGATTGGATCTATCTCTATGTTTCTGCGTTCTGGTATTCTGCCCTGGCAGTGTTTCTTTTATATCTGGAGATCCGTAACTCTAATTGGATTGAAACCTTCGCCCAGATCTTTTTCCAAAAATTAGATTTCTTTCGGCCAAATAAGGGCATCGACCACCTTACGAGGTGCCCAGGAGGGTGGGGGCACGCCCACCTGGAGTGGGCGTGGGCCCCCTATCTCGTGGCCACCTCGGGCACCGTCTCACGTTGATTTTACTTCCCAAAAATTACAAATATTCTAAAATAATTCTCCATCCGTTTTTATCCCATTTGGACTCTGTTTGATATGGGGTTTCTGCGAAACATAAAACATGCAACAGACATGAACTGGCACTAGGCACTGGATCAATATGTTAGTCCCAAAAATAGTATAAAAAGTTGCCAAAAGTATATGAAAGTTGAATAATATTGGCATGGAACAATCAAAAATTATAGATACGATGGAGGCGTATCAGCATCCCCAAGCTTAAGTCGTACTCGTCCTCGAGTAGGTAAATGATAAAAAAGATAATTTTTGATGTGGAATGCTACCTAGCATAATCTTGATCATATGTCTAATCATGGCATGAATATTAAGACACGAGTGATTCAAAGCAATAGTCTATCATTTGACATAAAAACAGTAATAGTTAGGGCATCCCAACAAACAATTATGTCCACTACAAAAAAAATACACATCCGTGACATTTTGGGCCGAACGGATTTTTTCCTGTCATACATATGACTCTTCTATGATGATAATTGTGACAAAACCTGGTATCATCATAGATGTGGTGGGCTCCTACTTCTATGACAAAAAATTATGACAGAAAATGAGCTTTTCGTCCTGGGCCGGCCGGAGACGCAGCTGCATGACATTCTTTGGGCCGTCCATGACGAAAAAAACCGTGGTAGAATCGAGGGGGAGGAAAATTTCGGGGAGTTGCCGGTTACAGTGGGAGGTCGGGGGCCGAGCAATGCGCATTTCTCTTAGCGAGAGACCGGTCGGTGTACGTCCATTTGTTAGAGGCAAATAAGGCCCAGTGAGACGGATAGACAGAGAGAATAGAGCTAGGAGGTGGTGCGAGAGGCCCAACTACTAGCTAGATAGGGGGAGGAGTGTGCGGTTGTGAGATCGATGAAAAGAGGGGCGAGAGTTTACACGTGTGTCTGACCGTATGAGAGACACGAGGCAAGGACACATAAAGGAGGAGATTGAAGGTGTGTGTGTATGTTGTAGGCAGGCATTGCTGGAGAGTTTTATCGATCGGTGTGTGTCGGAAAGGAGTTGTGGAGACTCTGGGAGAACAACCTAAAGAAAAAAATAAATGTGCCCGGTGGATAGAATGCCGAGGGAGGGGGAGGGGGAGGAGGGCGTGTGCATGCACGAGAGAAAGTTAGTGGTAGCTACAAAGGTTAGAGGATTGTGTGGGTGTAAGAGACTAACAAAGATCATAATTTGATATGAAAGCGGATTCATATATTTGAACAGGAGATCATAGTGTTTTAAACATTGCATGCATGAATATAGCGGTGATACACGTGCTGTGCACATGTTATACCATAATTTGATAATGCATGGCGTTTGCAACTCACAACTAAATGCCGAACAATCTAAACCATACTATACATCAAACAATCTCACATTTTATTTGAATTTGTGATAATGTGTGGCGTTTGCAGCTTACAACTAAATATTGAACAATCTAAACAATACTATATATCAAACATTCTCACATTTTATTTGAATTTGTGGTAATGTGTGGTGTTTGCAACTCACATCTAAATACTTGTAGGCGTAGGGGGCGGGGCACCATACATAATGTGATAAACACATTATACATATGAGACATGGTTTAGATTATGAAGATCTAGCTAGAGCTATAAATGTAATGTGATTTGAAATCAAAATAAAGTGGATTCAAAAAATCTAGTTCGAGTTCATATAGTACACATAGTTCATATGTAACTCGAGACTAATCATGTGGTGTGCTGTGAAGATAATACACAAACGATGGTTTAACTTGACAATAATGATGATTGTAGATCTTATTAAAACAGAGAAACGAATTCAAATGCTTTGACTTCACAACAGTCATTACTGTAGATCTTATTCAAATAGAGAAACGAATTAAAATTTAGTTCATATTGAAGCGGTAGTATATACGTTTGGACCCCTTCCCCCAGCGGACGTGATCCACCGGGATGTTAGAGATGTGGCCACAGTCGTTTTGTGCGAGAGAGTGTGAAGAGAGCAACCCTAGCAAGCAACCGTGTAGGCTGGCCCGTCGTGACTATGTATATAGTGGAGCGGTTTCCTTTTCTCTCCATATGAACCTATCATATTGCGTACGTGCCACTGAAGAAAAAAATTATTTATAAATGACGCGGCACCTACTACTCGTTCTCCTATAACCTTGCGCTTGACATCTCCAAAACATTACCTTGCGATTGGCTCTTCGCCTTTTCGGGAAGTCAAGCAATAATGGTAGTGCAGTATATATCGTTCTGGCTATATGAGACCGAATGAATTGCTGCACATCCACCATGTGGGCGAGGGTCGAGGGGCGAGGGAGAGTGCTACTCCCTCCGTCTAGGTGAGTAAGTCATCTTAGGCTGTGCACCGTGACCAAGGAGGAGAGAAAAACGAGAGACATTAATGTCTATTTGCTAATTAATAGTATTGCATGCAATGAACTAACCACTGCATGTCGTGTTTGATAGTCTCAAGTCATTAAAAGCATTCACACCCTCATCTCTTATTGGTTGATATGTCAAGAAACAAGAAACGAGGTAGAAGTTAATGCACCGCGCCTAAGTGTTTCGGGATTATTTGGTTTTCATAAGATGACTTGCACACCTAGACGGAGGTAGTACTACATACGGAGCAAAATGAGAGAATGTACACTCTAAAATACGTCTATATACATCAGTGTTTGGAGTATGTACTAGTAGTTCATATTGAAATCTACTAAAGGACATATATATTCCAAACAATATGATATAATCTCTATAACCAAGGTAGTAGGGACGAGGAGTAAACGGAGGGAGTAGTAAATTATTCTCCTCGTCCCGCGAGCCACCGCGCGCATGGGCGAGGGAGCGGGCGTAAGGCGGAGCAAGCTTCACCTCATCCTGTGAGCCACTGTGCCCGTGGGTGGGGGAGACGGCGTACTAAGCAAGCTTCTCCTCGTTCTGCGAGTTGACGGGACACATCAAAGGTACTCCAGTGTATAGAGCCTTGCCTCTAAGGTAGGCCCCACATGGTTTGCCTCTTTTTTTAATTTAACATAACGCGTCAAGTCGCAATTTGTTTGTTCACCCGTGGTAGACGATCCCCCCTCCACCAAGTGGACAACCAGTACACGTGCCAAATTACCACGTGGGCTGCCTTTTTCGTACAGAAATGAGCTCCACCGGGTACCCGCACGGGTGTGGTTGGGAAAGAGACGGGAGTACGTGCACCGTGCATGCATCTCTTCTCTTCGTGCACGTCCCCCACCTACGTGGGTGTGTGTGAGAGATGCAAACCGCGTTCATAAGTGTTTTTTGTTTTGTGGTGGGGGTGGGGGGTTGATTTCGTGAATTATTTGTGGGAATATGTGTCGATGACATCTCAAACAAATTTTTTCATGCAATGTGTGTGAAATGGAGGCCTATCCATATCATACATAGAGGGTCGGACAATCCACGAGAAGAGAGGGAGGGGTCATAGCTATCGGTAGAGTCAAAGAGAGGATCAAGTGGGTGGGTGCTAGATCGATGAAGAGAGCCATCGAAATTGTGTGTGTGTGCAAGTCAAAGATATAGGGCGACTGGCCTACCGGAATGTTAGAGGGCACATGTCAAGTTTGTGTGTGGCAGAGAGACATGACTAGAGCACTTGATGTATCGGTGTGTGTGGGGTGGAGGGGGTGGGGGAGGGGTAGGCAGAGGCCTAACTATAGAGGTAGAACGACTCGTATATGTGTTGAGAAGGAGAGACCCAGCTATGTCTTGAGGGAGATCGGTCGACATCCATACATAACTGAAGGACGGGAAATATGATGGGATAGAGAGAGAGAGAGGAGAGAGAGAGGGAGGGAGAGGGGTAGAGTGCTGGATGGGTGATGGAGTTGCTTCTCGGAGATGTTGGGAGAGGCCTATTAGACAAACTGAGGGTGGAACTGCAATGTTATCAATAAGATTGGGGATGTGTTTCTGTGTGTGCCTGTGCGTGATAGATCTGTCGGGATGCACCCATGGATGATGAAGGGGAACCATGTGTTTGGTAAGCAAACCTAACTAGATCGGTAGATCAATTGTTGTTTGTCGGAGGAAGGGAGAGACACAACTAATGAGGTAGATCGATCGATGTGTGGGTAAAAACAAGTTATAAGGACCTAGCTGGCTATATGTATAGCGAGAGATCGGTCGGTGTACTTCCATTTGTTAGAGGCAAATAAGGCCCATCGAGACGGATAGACAGAGAGAATGGAGCTAGGAGGTGGTGCGAGAGGCCCAACTACTAGCTAGATAGGGGGAGGAGTGTGCGGTTGTGAGATCGATGAAAAGAGGGGCGAGAGTTTACATGTGTGTCTGACCATATGAGAGACACGAGGCAAGGACAAATAAAGGAGGAGATTGAAGCTGTGTGTGTATGTTGTAGGCAGGCATCGATGGAGAGGTTTATCGATCGGTGTGTGTCGGAAAGGAGTTGTGGAGACTCTGGGAGAACAACCTAAAGAAAAAAAATGAATGTGCCCGGTGGAT
The DNA here is from genome assembly GCF_002162155.2 of Triticum dicoccoides. Taxonomy (NCBI): domain Eukaryota; kingdom Viridiplantae; phylum Streptophyta; class Magnoliopsida; order Poales; family Poaceae; genus Triticum; species Triticum dicoccoides. Next base: position 471,032,267 of record NC_041389.1, on the reverse strand, counting down.
AGAATGCCGAGGGAGGGGGAGGGCGAGGAGGGCGTGTGCATGCACGCGAGAAAGTTAGTGGTAGCTACAAAGGTTGGAGGATTGTGTGGGTGTAAGAGACTAACAAAGATCATAATTTGATATGAAAGCGGATTCATATATTTGAATAGGAGATCATAGTGTTTTAAACATTGCATGCATGAATATAGCGGTGATACACGTGCTGTGCACATGTTATACCATAATGTGATAATGCATGGCGTTTGCAGCTCACAGCTAAATGCCGAACAATCTAAACCATACTATACATCAAACAATCTCACATTTTATTTGAATTTGTGATAATGTGCAGCGTTTGTAGCTTACAAGTAAATATCGAGCAATCTAAACAATACTATATATCGAACATTCTCACATTTTATTTGAATTTGTGGTAATGTGTGGTGTTTGCAACTCACATCTAAATACTTGTAGGCGTAGGGGGTGGGGGACCATACATAATGTGATAAACACATTATACATATGAGACATGGTTTAGATTATGAAGATCTAGCTAGAGCTAGAAATGTAATGTGATTTGAAATCAAAATAAAGTGGATTCAAAAAATCTAGTTCGAGTTCATATAGTACACATAGTTCATATGTAATTAATTCGAGACTAATCATGTGGTGTGCTGTGAAGATAATACACAAACGATGGTTTAACTTGACAATAATGATGATTGTAGATCTTATTAAAACAGAGAAATGAATTCAAATGCTTTGACTTCACAACAATCATTACTGTAGATCTTATTCAAATTTAGTTCATATTGAAGCGGTATCATATACGTTTGGAATGCACCAAAACGTTCATTTGAGTAGTAGGTTGCATGCATTATACACGTAGTGAAATATTTTAATTGAACATAACATGAATTCAAAGTTTTGAATGACATTTGTAGTGCGCATTGATTTGGTACAGTACGCCTTAGGCTTGTCCGGAAATTTAAACCCGCGCCTTGTTAGCCCGAAATATTTAAGATATATCTTTGTCTCGTTGTGCTCCGACAACTCCCTCCATCTCAACCCGCGCCTTGCTATTCCGAAATTACAACGCGTGCGAAAACTCCCACCTCCTGTGAAATCTCGACACGTGAAATGCCAGTGGTACCCCTGAACCGAAAGAACCGCCTCAAATCGGTGGGCGGGGGTACTTTCGTAACTTACCCAACATTTCGGACAAGCGCGTATCTAAGCCATGGTTTCCCACTGCCATCCCATCCGCCCACCCATTCGTACACCGAGGCCGCGAAAACCCGCGACGAAACCCCACACCCTGCTCCGTCCGCCACCCAGCCGGAGCCTCTTCCCCGACGACATCGTCCACAGCAACACCTCGACGTCCCTCATCCACCGTACCGGATGAGGATCCGTCGTCGATCTCATCGTCCCGCCGATTCAGCCACCCCGTCCTCCACCTCCAAGGAGCTGCCCCGATGTTCCCCTCGCCTTTCGCGCCACCTCCATTCCCACACCGCCGTCTTCACCTGCACCACCGGAAGTGCATCATCATCATCGTTTCCTCGGATGAAGCTGCGGCCTAATCGGCGCCACCAAAGAGGTTGTACACTAATCGCCGCATTTTCTTCTTGATTCGATCTCATGGTGCTGCCGGCGTTCGGTCCCGAGCCAACACGGCGCGGCTCCATCCACAACGGCGTCGCCGGCCACTTCCTCCACGGTGTCGCTCCCTCTGCTGCGACGTCCACATCAGTAGGAGCTGCTGCTGCTTTAGCTCTCGCTCGCGCTGCTGCTCTGCTCTTGCTCTCGGTCCCCTGCCTGGTCTGCTCTTGCTATTGCTCTTGCTCGCACTGCTGCTCTCGCTCTTGCTCTTGCTTGCGATGCTGCTCCGATTTAGCTACACTTCAGTCGACTGAATCGACTTTGGGTCAGTCGATTTTCAGGGGGTGGGGGGGCTCGCCGGGGTGAAGGAAGAACCAGCTGCAGCGGGGAGGTGGGCTCGCCGGAGAGGTACCCCACTATCTATCTTATGGTTCAGGATGGGGGCGGTGGCGGGGCGTTGGCGTGGGGATCGCCGGAGAAAAATCTCGGCATGGGAGGGGGGGCCTAGAGGGATGGCCGGGGCGGCGGCGGACCGGCGGTGGGGAGTGTTTTCGGGGCGGGCGGGGCGGCGCACCACCGGCCGCGGGCGGCGGGGGGCTGCTGTTTAGCCGGTGGTGGCTGGCGGCTCAAGGGGGTGGAGGTTGAAGATGAACCGCAGGCCCTTGATTTCGTATCCAACGGCTGCAAAATTGACTGACCGGAGATGAAAAAGTCAGTCGACCGACGTGTAGCCTCACCTTGCTAGTGCGTTCAGTTTCGACAGCAAAATTCAGTTTCGACAGCAAAATTCAGTTTTGACAGTTAAGTTCAGTTTCGACAGTTAAGTTTAGTTTCAACAGTTAAGTTCAGAGATGAGCGGCTAATGTATTTTACATCTAGCACTTTGTGGTTATGTATTTTACGTCATGTATTGGAGATGCTATTAGAATTCCACTCAGGTTAACGTTGTTCGTTGTCTCTCTTGTCCTGCTTCAGCCTCGGCGTCGTCCAACTCACCGAAGCTGCTCCAACAACGAAACCCTCCATCACAGCGGAGCAGTACCTCGGGCTCCATCTCCAGACGCCTAAGATCTTCTTCCCCTCCTCCGACAACAAAGTCAGCCGGAGCATCCTCACCGGCCAACCCAATCATGCTGAGATCGACATGGCTTCGCCAAAGAGGTTGTACACTTGTTGCATCTCTTTTTTACTCTACATGTTATATATATTGTCCACTGAGCACACAGATGTGTTCCTTTAGTGTCTCCTTGAAAGAAAAAAACGTAGGAATTTTAATTTTCACGTGTCCTCCTTTTCAAATTCCTATTCATGAAGAAGAAGACTAAGAGATAGTAGCATAATAGCATTATAACCGTACATTTTCTTGTGGTTTGACTTAATCTCACCATGCTTCTTTGCATCCTGTGATCTTCCAATTGTTGTGAATCAAACACCAAGATTGGCAGAAATCCTGTGTTTTTAAATTCTCTGTTTTGCACGTGCATTCCTATCCTATTCCTGTCTATTTCCTATCCCTGCATTGTTGGAATCCTGCAATTCAAACGAGCACTTACATAATTACTTGAAGGACCTAGAGAAGAGGTGTCTAGAGGAGGGGTGATTAGACACTAAGTATCAAAGTTGCAATTTTTAACTTCTTTAAGTTTAAGTGGAGTTTAGGCATGAGTTTAACATTCACAATACATAACAAGCAAGCATGCAAAGAGTATATGAGTAGCGGAAAGTAAAGCATGCAACTTGCAAGAATGTAAAGGGAAGGGTTTTGGAGGATTCAAATGCAATTGGAGACACGGATGTTTTGGCGTGGTTCCGATAGGTGGTGCTATCGTACATCCACGTTGATGGAGACTTCAACCCACGAAGGGTAACGGTTGCGCGAGTCCATGGAGGGCTCCACCCACGAAGGGTCCACGAAGAAGCAACCTTGTCTATCCCACCATGGCCGTCGCCCATGAAGGACTTGCCTCACTAGCGGTAGATCTTCACGAAGTAGGCGATCTCCTTGCCCTTACAAACTCCTTGGTTCAACTCCACAATCTTGTCGGAGGCTCCCAAGTGACACCTAGCCAATGTAGGAGACACCACTCTCCAAGAAGTAACAAATGGTGCGTTGATGATGAACTCCTTGCTCTTGTGCTTCAAATGATAGTCTCCCCAACACTCAACTCTCTCTCATGGGATTTGGATCTGGTGGAAAGAAGATTTGAGTGGAAAGCAACTTGGGGAAGGCTAGAGATCAAGATTCATATGGTAGGAATGGAATATCTTGGCCTCAACACATGAGTAGGTAGTTCTCTCTCAGAAAATGCATGTTGGAAGTGTAGGTTCAGTCTGATGGCTCTCTCCACGAATGAATAGGAGGCGGAGGGGTATATATAGCCTCCACACAAAATCTAACCGTTACACACAACTTGCCAAACTCGGTGGGACCGAATTGATAAACTCGGTCGGACCGATTCAGCAAATCTAGTGACCGTTAGGATTTTCGGTGGGACCGACATGCAACTCGGTAGGACCGATATGGTTAGGGTTAGGGCATAACGTAATCTCGGTGAGACCGATTACACAAACTCGGTGAGACCGATTTTGGTAATTAGCTAACTAGAGAGTTGGTCAGGCAAACTCGGTGGGATCGATTACTCAAACCGGTGGGACTGATTTTGGTAATAAGTTAACCAGGAAGTTTGGATTGTAATCTCGGTAGTACGGATTGCTCAAAGTTGTTAAGACCAATTTTGATAATGGACATACACAGAGAGATTACAATCCCATCTCGGTGAGACTGAGATCCCTATCAGTGAGACCTATTTGTCTAGGTGGCAGTGGCTATGACATCTGAACTCGGTGGCGCCGGATAGAAAGAATCGGTGGGGTCAAGTTTGACTTTAGGTTTAGGTCATATGTGTGGAAGTGGGAAAGTAGTTGAGGGTTTTGGAGCATATCACTAAGCACTGTGGAGCAAGAAACTCATTAAGCAACACCTCATCCCTTCTTGATAGTATTGGCTTTTCCTATAGACTCAATGTGATCTTGGATCACTAAAATATAAAATGAAGAGTCTTGAGCTTGAAGCTTGAGCCAATCCTTTGTCCTTAGCATCTTGATGGAGTTCCCACATCCTTTAGTCCATGCCACTCCATTGTTGAACTTATCTGAAACATACTAGATAAAAGTGTTAGTCCAACAAGAGATATGTTGACATTAATTACCAAAACCACCTAGGGAGCACTTGTGCTTTCAATCTCCCCCTTTTTGGTAATTGATGACAACATGCATCAAAGCTTTAGATAAAGATATGAAGAATAGCAAGTGAAGCTTTGGAGAGACATGTAACAAGCATAGGCTCCCCCTACATGTATGCAATCATGTGAATATGGAATATGGAAGCATGTGAGAGCATAAACATGATAGAGCAGGCAATGTGTTACATGTATCTTGGCCATATGCATCAGAGCAAAGAATATTAAAGAAAATACCTTCCTGCTCATGAGTCCTTCTTGCAAACAGTATGTACACCAGCAAGAATTCCTCATACACATGATTGTGATGCATATACTTACCTTGTAGTCTTGAGTTGGCTTAGGATGGAATGAACCTGCGTAAACAAGGTTAGATAACACAGGTACATCTACTAGCCAGAGCAAACAGAAGAAACCACAAGAATACCAAGACTGGGATGACATGTAGAGAGTGAGTACTAAGTACCACATTGGATTAGACATGTCCCCAAGAGTAAAGATATGCAATGAATTTAAATGATTTCTTTCCCTTAGATGTCTTGCTCCCCCTGAATCTAGCGTGGGATACTGGGAGAAGATAGGGAACAGAAAATCAGAGCTAAAAGATATAATTGAACAGAGCTAATGCAAATAAGCACATATGAACATGTCTTTCCCCTCAAGAAGACATGTGGTATCTCTCCTCTTGAACACCAAGCATCTGGGATCCTTGAGAAATACTTTCTACTTGAGTATTCTCTCCCCCTGGAGATCTCTTTCTCCCCCTGAGGAGGTGATATTCTCTCTCTCTGATGTGATCTCTCTAAGTGATAAGCTTTGATGTGATCTCTCTCTCCCCCTTTGACATCAATTTCCAAGAAGGGTCTTCTGGAATTTGTCGTGAATGGGTTTGGTCCTTGAGTCACAGCACAAAGCAATGATAAAAATGTGATGCTTGTAGAGGACAAGATTCATTTAGTGGAGCTGGATCAGAAGAAACACAGAATGAGTGGCAAACTGTTTTTCCTACTGTGAAATCAGTGGCACCGAGTGGTATGCTTCGGTTGGACCGAAAACAACAAATCGGTGAAACCGAGTTCATCGAAGAGAAAACACTTGTCACCTCAGCTCACTAGACTAGTAAGATCTCACAAAGATTTGCAAGGAATTTAATGAATGATATGCAATGAATTGGATGCAGAAAATGCAGAGCAAGCAGAAAGAAATCTAGATGAAGTTTTTTTTGAAAGGGGAAACAAATATGCATGAGACAAATGCAAAAACACAGAAAAGTACACAAGAGAACTTCATCTAGAGATGGTCGGCGACAAAGTCACCTATGTTAGAGTATATTGACTTAGGAGTCAAGTGAGATCACTTGATCATAGGTCATACTCATCGTTTAAGCTCAAAATGGGGTTGCCATTTTTTGTTTAAGCATCTTGATGTATTCACATCTTGTCGAGTTGCTTTAGCTCATGACTTGGAGTAAAGCTTCTCTAAGATGGAATAACATACCTTGGTTGGTGGTGTTGAACATGTAGTTGAACTTGTGTGGGTTGCTCAAGGTTGATGTAGCTCATCAAGAATTTGGAGCACCACTTGGAATTTGAGTCCATTTACCTACATGGGTTAGTTCTTGCAAGGAAGAGCACTTGTGTATCCAAAAATGACAATCATGAAGCTCAACATAGAATTTGTCAAAGGATATGTTTGGATGGTTCCGTGCTTCCTTGTCTTCAACCACCATAGTGTAGAAACTTGGTGATGTTGAGATTGCTCAAGATGTGAGTAGACTACAATCTCATGGAATTTGATTCAACCAAGTACCTACATGGGTTAGATAACATGCAAGGTGCAAGTATATCCAAGACATAAGATTTTCATCATAAGAGAAATATCAAGGATTAGTCACTCATGTCTTGCATGTATCCAATGGAGTTTCTACTCCAAGTTTGAAGCATCAATGATGTTCAATTTTCCTCTTAACCTGCAAAACACTTTCTCATCCAGAGGTTTAGTGAATATATCTGCTAGTTGCTTTTCGGTGCGAACATGCTTAAGATTAATGTCACCCCTAGCAACATGATCTCAAATGAAATGATGACGAACTTCAATATGCTTAGTTCGAGAATGTTGTACGGGATTATGACCAATTTTGATAGCACTTTCATTGTCACAAAGCAATGGAACATGTTTCACATATATCCCATAATCTTTAAGAGTTTGGGTCATCCAAAGTAATTGGGCACAACATGAACCAGCGACAATGTATTCCGCTTCGGCGGTGGATAAGGATACTGAGTTTTGTTTCTTGGAGGACCAAGACACAAGAGATATACCAAGAAATTGACCAAGTACCCGAAGTGGACATTCTATCAACCTTGTCTCCGGCATAGTCCGAGTCGGAGTAGCCAACAAGATCGAAAGAGGCCCTCTTAGGATACCAAATGCCAAAATTTGGTGTATGGATTAAGTATCTCACTATCCTTTTCACGGCCTTAAGATGACATTCTTTAGGAGCAGCTTGATATCGTGCACACGTGCACACACTTAGCATGATATCGGGAGGTGAAGCACATAGATATAACAATGAACCAATCATAGAGCGATAAACCTTTTGATCAACTGGTTCACCATCTTTGGTCAAGTCAAGATGTCCACTAGTAGGCATGGGTGTAGACATACCTTTGCATTCTTGCATATTGAACTTCTTGAATAAGTCCTTGGTGTACTTCGTTTGAGAAACAAAGGTACCTTCCTTAGTTTGCTTGATTTGCAACCCAAGAAAGAATTTGAGTTCACTCATCATAGACATCTCAAACTTCTCCGACATTAGCTTCCCAAACTTTTCACTAAAATGAGGGTTAGTTGAACCAAATATAATATCATCAACATAGATTTGGCACACAAATAGTTCTCCATTAACCCTTTTAGTAAAAAGTGTGGAATCAATTTTCCCAATTTCAAAGCCTTTTTCAATGAGGAACTTGGTCAAGCATTTATACCACGCTCTAGGAGCTTGTTTAAGACCATAAAGGGCTTTGTGAAGTTTGTAAACATGATTTGGTTTCTTAGGATTGACAACGCCGGGAGGTTGCTTAACATAAACTTCCTCCTCTATTTCACCATTTAGAAAAGCACTTTTAATGTCCATTTGGCACAAGGTGATATCATGGTGATTAGCATAGGCAAGTAAGATGCGAATGGACTCAAGTCTAGAAACGGGAGCGTAAGTCTCACCATAGTCCATACCTTCGACTTGTGTCTAGCCTTGGGCGATGAGACGTGCTTTGTTGTGAACTACTTGTCCATATTCATCTTGCTTGTTGCGAAACACCCATTTGGTACCGATGATGTTGTGGTTGTTGTCGGGCTTCTCAACCAATGTCCAAACTTGGTTCCTCTCAAAGTTGTGTAGCTCTTCATGCATAGCATTTATCCAATCCGGATCTTCCAATGCTTCTTCGACCTTCATAGGTTCAATGCTAGAGATGAAAGAATAGTTTTCACAAAAGTTAGCTAAACGAGTTTTAGAGCGAGTGATTCTCCCGGTTTGAATATAATTGTAGATTTGCTCGACGGGATGGTCTTTAGCAATTCTTGCTCGAACTCGTGAAAGCTTTTGCTTGGTTCTTGGTTGAACTTCTTCTTCATCTTGTTCTTCTTCTTGGCCTTCTTCATTGTTGGCGTTGGCGTTCTCTTGTCGTGGTGGAGAAGGAGGTTTTTGACGTTCATCTTGATGCACTTCCTTGTTTTCTTCATCTTGGTGTGTCCCACTTGTGGATGCTTCCGTATCAACTCTTGGTTCACCTTGTCGTGAAGTAGAAGCTTCCACTTGGACGGACGAGGTACTCTCCTTCACCTCCGTTGGACGGACCTTGCCAATAGACAAGTCTTGGATTGCTTCTGAAGGATCTTTGTCTCCTACATCAATTGGCAATTTCTCTACTTGCGAGCCGTTAGATTCATCAAACTTCACATCTACCGTCTCTTCAACCTTTCGGGTGAAATTGTTATAGACACGGTAAGTGTGAGAGTTTGAGCCATAACCTAGTAGGAAACCTTCATGAGACTTAGGAGCAAATTTGGAACGACGATGCTTATCAAGAATGTAGCACTTTGAGCCGAATACTCGAAAGTATCCAACTTGGGGTTTGTTACCGGTGAGGAGCTCATATGCCGTCTTGCCGAGTAGCTTGTGAAGATACAAGCGATTTGTTGCATGACAAGCTGTCTCAACCGCTTTTGCCCAAAAGTGCTTCTGTGTCTAGTACTCATCAAGCATCGTTCTCGCCATTTCGATGAGTGTCCGGTTCTTCCTCTCAACAACCCCATTTTGTTGAGGTGTGTACGTAGCCGAGAACTCGTGTGAAATCCCTTCTTCATCAAGAAAGGTGTCCACATTTGCGTTCTTGAACTCCGTTCCGTTGTCGCTGCGAACCTTCTCTATTGTAACATCCCAAATTTTCAATTTGGAATGTTATACATTAGGTCATCATGCATACCATGTTTTTCTCGCATTTTCCGATCCTAGAAAATTTCACGCAACTCAAGGACCCTCGGAGAGAGTTGGAAGTTTCATTATTTTCATATTTGGGATTTCTCAAATTTTGAAAATAGGATCATTTGGATTTATTTAATTATCTTCATAAAGTTTTCCTATAAAAATTTTGAGAGAGGGAATAATATGACTTTCCCAAATTTAGGAATAATGAAGATTTAATAAATAAACCCATTTTGGTTTTGCCGGAGTTTTATGTGCGTTTTATTTGCCTTAGGGAAAAATGCGTGTTTTAAAAAAAATTTGCATTTAGGCCCCGAGTAAAGTTCATTTTTGTTCGACTCATTTTTAGGAGTCGGGGAAAGTTTACTGTATTAATTTTGGAGTTCGTTTAGATTTTTTTTATTTTGTCGCTCTGCGCGCGAGACCGTTTTAAAAAAAAAAAAAACTGCAGCGCCTTGGGCCAAAGGCCCAAGCTGCTAGCCGCCGGCCGGCCAAGGCCAAGGCCACCGCGCGCGCACGCACCAAGGGGGCCAGGGAGCCACTCCTTTTTCCTTGTCCTAGTAGGACTCTTTTCCTACTTCGTTTATTCCGTATCTAATCCTAGATCTATTCCTAATCCTAATCTATTTCTTGCCCCCTACCCCAAGCAAAAACCCTCCCCTCCCCAATATAAATACCCAAGCACCCCCCCCTCTAAACCATCAAACCAACACCTCTCCTCTCCTCCGCCTCACCACCGCGCCACCCAACGCCGCCGCCGCCTCACCACCGCGCCACCCCACACCCAACGCCGCCGCCGCCTTACGCCGCCGCCGGAGCCCCTCGCTCTTCGAGGTACTAGCCCCGCGCCGCGTCACCTTTTCTTTTCTCGGATCGTTTTCTTCTAATCGTTCCGATTCTTTTCTTCTCTAAACCGTTCCGGTTTTCTAGATCAGTTTTTCGTTCGGATTTCTTCTCCGAAACCCTAGATCGGATTCGTTTTCTTCTCCGATTTAGTTGCCTTTTTACCGTTCGCCGGACCGTTCGTCCTAACGAACGTGATCACCGGATTCTTCTAGGTTAATGAACGTCCGTTCGTTTAACCGTTCGTCGTTCTCTTTTCTCGTCGGATTTATTCCGCGATTCTTCCGATCGTGATTTCAGATCCGATCTTCTTTCTAGTCTATCTTCTTGCTCGTTTATCGGAATCAGGTGATTCAAATGCCTGGAGTTTCGCCTCGAAACCGCCGTTCCGACTAACCAACTTAAACTAAGTTTTGTTACTGTAAAATTTTGACCTAGTTTCAACTTGCTAGAACCGAGTTGTTTTCTTTCGTCGTTTGACTTTCGATGCTTTATTTGATTCGATTGTTTTGCAACCAGGGTTCTTAAGTTGAACTCTCTGGTTAGATCTTTTATTCGAGATTTCCCTGTGCATTAGATGAGTACTTATTGTATGCTTGTTGTTTGTCTGCGATAGATTACCCGGATTGCGCCGCTTGTTACTTCGAAACCCTAGGACTCGCGGATCATCAGCAAGGCAAGTAACACTTGATCATATCTTTCCTACTACCCAGTTTTATTGCATTAGATCAAACCCTCAAACACTTGCATTGTTAGGATCTAATTAAATTGTGGGATGGGAAGTAGATGAGGTAGTACCTATTACCTGTTACTTATGAAACCTTGGGAGTTACTTCTACGTTTGCTTATTATGCTATGCTATGCTAGTAGACGTGGATTGGGTGAGTGAATATCCATGACAGATGTGAGATTATTAATTAATGGCTTATCTAAGGTGGCAACCTAAACACACATCTGGGTGGATTGAGGCACCTGATGTCTATCAGGACTTGCCTGTTTTTTTTTGGACCGCCACCCAGGCTCTAAGGGATCATAAGATCTTTCATGCTAGAAACTTCCGTGTGCAGCCACATGCTACTATGGGCTCTGGCATAGTTGACTAAGTTGTGCGAACTCTTACGGGGTGGACTAGCAGATGTAGGGGATGTAGGTGTACCGGTCTACCCCACATGTAAGGTGCTAGTGCTTCTGAAAGACTATGTCTCGGTCATCTATTTCTCAAACACCATGTAGTGCGAGAAAACAAACGGAGGCGATCGAGTCATGTTGGGAAAAGTGCACAAACCTCTGCAGAGTAACAAACTAATCATGATTAGCCGTGTCCCCGGTTATGGACATTTTGAGTATCTAGTACTTGAATATCTTTGTGAATCTCAACATGTTACCTCTAATAAAAGCTATTGGGTTTTAATGAGTACTTTTAAATTGGGATTGAGGATGCTGTCAACCATTCTCAATGTTTAACAACCACCATGATAGTTAAACAAAATTATTCCTTTGATGTAGGGAAAAATTGGCTTTTCGCAAAACTGTAACCATAGAGCCTTACCACCAGCCATAATGCATGTAGTATAGGCTTATTGTTTCATTACTCTCTATGTGTTACATTGCCAGCATATTCCATGTGCTGACCCGTTTTCGGGCTGCAACGTTAATGTTGCAGACTTTTCAGACGACGATTGAGGTGCGTTTAGGTCGTGGTTCTATACTCAGTGATGCCGATGGAGTTGATGGACTCACTTATCTTCCAAGCTTTCCGCTGTTATCGTTATTAGATGGCTTTAAGCCATATTTATTGTAATAAGTTCTTTTTGAGCCATCGATGTAATAAGTGTGTGATTGCAACTCTGCTATAAAACCTCGATGTACTGTGTGGTGTCAGCATTACTGATCCAGGGATGACACCGTAGCACAGTAGACGTGATCCATTCGGGTCAGGTCGCTACAGAGATGGTATCAGAGCACACGCTGACTGTAGGACACGACCACTAAGTTAAGGCCATAGATCACTACTCTCCTCTCATTTTCTAACTCCTCATCTATTCTACTCTTTAGGATGAAGGACGCGAAGATCAAGTACACCCAACCGGATGAAGGCACACCATTTGGATTTCACTTGAAGGAAGTTACCAAGTACCTGAACATTGGACTACCAAGTTTCACCGGGACTTTCAACGCCACTCTGCCTGAAGAGGAGCGCTGGAAGATTCACGCTCACGTTCCGGGAAGAACATTCACGCCAATCACGAAGCCCATAGATAGTATTTTCAGTGCACCAACTTGGAGTCTGGGAAAGAGCATGGCAGCTCACATCACCATGGGACGCATTGGAGAAGTTTATCAAGAAGACCTCAAGGACACCATCTACCAGATTTGCGGACGCCGAGACGACAAATGGGACATAGTCAGCCCCAAGAAGGATAGATCCATTGCAGCTTTTATCCAGGAGTTAAACCAGCACATTCGACGCCATGAGAACCAAATGTGCAATGATATGGTAGAGTTGAAGAATGCGAAGGCAAGGATCATCGAGCTAGAAGGAGAGATGAAGAATCTACGCAAGGACTACATGGACGAGATCGTAGCTGTCGTAAGGCACAATAACGATCTTAAGTATGAGATTGAAGAACTCAAGAAGAAATTGGAGCTCAAGAATGAAGACAAGTACGTCGCATGTCCAGACGACTACATCATCCTCGACGACACCGATTCGGATCCAAGTGAACCCGATTTTGAAGACGAAGCTGGAGCAGACATCATGGAATCTTCCACCGGTTCAAATTTCTAGAAGTCCCCCACATATTAGTAGTATTTCCCCCATGTAAACATTATAGTACACGCACTTGCGATAGATAGATCGTTGTAAGCCTTGTTTGATTGAATGGAGTGATTTTGTGTGCTTTTGCTCATGTGCATTTGGGTAGTGATTCCCTTAGACCTCATTCTATTCTAAAATTCTCTTCTTTTCTAAACCCATCAGATGCCTCCGAGACGTGACAATGGATTTCCACCAGAGCTCACTCAGTTGATCCAGCAGCAGAATCAATTGATGCAGATGTTAGTTCAGAATCAGCAGAACAACAACAACAACCCACCACCACCACCTGCGGATCATTTGACTCGTTTCCTTAGACTAAATCCGCCGGTGTACTCCAGTAGCACCGAGCCGATTGTAGCAGATGATTGGCTCCGCAAGATAGGAAGGGAGTTGACCACTGCAGGATGCACAGATGGAGAAAGAGTGAAGTTTGCAGCACATCAGCTTGAAGGACCCGCAGCCGCATGGTGGGAGAATTTCACAGCCACTTACCCGGTAGACACTGTCACATGGGATCAATTTCAGCAAGCTTTCTGCACTGCCCATGTTTCAGCAGGAGCTATGGCCATAAAGAAGCGTGAGTTTCGCAACTTACGCCAAGGAGGAAGGACTGTTGGCCAGTATGTGGAGGAGTTTAGTAAGCTAGCCCGTTATGCCCCAGATGACGTTGCTACGGATGTAGCTAAGCAGGAGAAGTTTCTGGAAGGACTGAATGATGAACTAAGCATGCAGTTGATGGTAGCAAGTTTCAACAACTACCAGGAGTTGGTAGATCGTGCCATCATGATTGAAGGGAAGCAACAGCAGATTGAGAACCGTAAGAGGAAGTATGGACAGGGGAAGTATAACTCTGGAGCCCAGCAGAAGCCCCGTTTTACCCCTAAACCAGGATTTAAGTTTCAGCACACCCATGGAGGAGGTAGCTCGCACAACCATAATGGCCACAAGAATGGTAATGGGAATGGAGGAAGCAACGGCCAGAACCGAACAACCCCATCAACCCCAACCAAGAGAGACCTGAGTCAAGTCACCTGTTTCAAGTGTTCGAAGACCGGACATTATGCCAATGAATGTCCTGAAGGCCAGAATGGAAATGGCAATGGAAGCTCTGGGAAGAAGCCGAACCCTTTCAATAGGGGACAGGTGAACCACGTTAATGTTGAGGAGATTGAAGATCAGCCCGATGCAGTAATCGGTAAGTTTTTGGTTAAGTCATTTACTGCACTCGTTCTTTTTGATACTGGTGCATCGCATTCATACATATCAAGGGGATTTGTGGAAAAGCATAGCCTGCCCACTAGGATTCTTAAAACACCTATGCTAGTAAGCTCGCCAGGAGCAGAATACATGGCCAGACAAGGATGTTTTCAAGTACCATTGAGTATAGGAAGGCATGTATTCCCAACGGATTTAATTATTCTGGAATCCCAAGGTCTGGATGTGATTCTTGGTATGGATTGGCTGTCGATGTATGGAGGAAACATCGATTGTGCCAGTAAGACAATTTTGCTTACCACACCAGAAGGAAGAAGGATCAAGTATGTATCCCGGCATGTGCCAAACAGGACACAAGTGAATTGCTTATCAGGAGTGGTGCAGGAAGAAGTACCAGTGGTGAAGGATTTTCCTGATGTATTTCCGGAAGAGTTGCCAGGCATGCCACCGGATAGAGACATTGAGTTTTTGATTGAACTATTGCCAGGAACAGGCCCGATATCGAAACGACCATACAGGATGCCAGCACAAGATTTGGCAGAAATCAAGAAGCAGATTAAGGAGCTATTGGATAAAGGTTATATACGCCCAAGCTCTTCACCTTGGGGATCACCCGTTTTGTTAATGGAGAAGAAGGATGGATCTTTGAGAATGGTTGTTGATTATCGTGAATTGAATGCGGTAACAATCAAGAACAAGTACCCACTACCAATGATAAATGATCTGTTTGATCGTTTGCAAGGAGCCAAAGTGTTTTCCAAGATCGACTTGCGATCAGGGTACCATCAGTTGAAGATTCGGGAGCAAGACATACCCAAGACTGCATTTACCACGAGATATGGACTGTACGAGTATACCGTTATGTCATTTGGATTGACTAACGCACCTGCCTATTTTATGAACCTGATGAACAAAGTGTTTATGGAGTTTTTGGATAAGTTCGTCGTAGTGTTCATTGATGACATCCTAGTTTATTCAAAGAATGAAGAGGAGCATAAGGAACATTTGCGTTTGGTTTTGGAGAAATTAAGGGAACATCAGTTATATGCCAAATTCAGCAAATGTGAGTTTTGGCTAAAGGAAGTTGGATTTCTCGGACATGTTATATCCGGAGAAGGAATAGCAGTTGACCCCACAAAGGTTGAGACCGTAACTAATTGGGAAGCACCAACGACAGTTGGAGAGATTCGGAGTTTTCTTGGACTCGCAGGATACTACCGAAGATTCATTGAGAATTTCTCAAGGATTCTAAGCCTATGACTGAATTGTTGAAAAGGGATAACAAATTCATATGGACTGAGGACTGTGAGGCAAGTTTTCAGGAGTTGAAGAAAAGATTGGTTACCTCACCAGTTTTGATATTGCCAGATCAGACTAAGGATTATGAGGTGTATTGCGACGCTTCACGTCGAGGACTTGGAGCAGTGCTTATGCAGGAAGGAAGAGTTGTTTCATATGCTTCACGACAACTTAAGCCCCATGAGTTGAATTATGCCATTCATGATTTGGAGTTAGCAGCCGTTGTGCATGCCCTGAAGACGTGGAGACATTTCCTCATTGGAAATCATTGTGAAGTATATACGGATCACAAGAGTTTGAAGTACATCTTCACACAGAAGGAATTGAATCTCAGACAAAGGAGATGGTTAGAACTTATCAAGGATTATGATATGAGATTGCATTATCACCCCGGAAAGGCTAATGTCGTAGCAGACGCATTGAGCCGTAAGAGCCACGTCAATACCCTAATGATGGGAGGAATACCCAATGAGTTAGCCGAGGACCTTCGAGAGCTATGTTTGGAAATAGTTCCGAGAGGCTACGTAGCAACATTGGAGATTCAGTCGACACTGATGGACAAAATCAGAGAAGCCCAAAAGGCAGATAAGGAAGTTGCCTCTATAAAGGAGAAAATGGGCAAAGGAAAGGCTAAAGGATTTCGTGAGGATGAACACGATACCCTATGGTTTGAAGACTGTGTTTATGTGCCCAATAAACCAGAAATCAGGAAGTTGATTTTACAAGAAGCCCATGATTCACCCTATTCGATTCACCCAGGAAATACCAAGATGTATTTGGATTTGAAGAACACCTTCTGGTGGACCGGAATGAAGAAGGATATTGCGGAATATGTAGCTATTTGCGATGTATGTCAGAGAGTAAAGGCAGAACATCAGAAGCCAGCAGGATTGTTACAACCGTTGCCGATACCCGAATGGAAGTGGGATAAACTAGGCATGGATTTCATCACAGGTTTGCCAAAGACCCGTTCAGGATATGACTCGATTTGGGTTATAGTCGACCGTTTAACAAAGGTAGCTCATTTCATTCCAGTCAAGACTACCTATAGCAGTGCTAAGTTGGCAAAGATATACATGACCAGAATTGTGTGTTTACACGGAGTTCCGAGGAGCATCGTATCAGATAGAGGAACCCAGTTTACCTCGAAATTTTGGAACCAATTGCACGAGACATTGGGAACTAGATTGGAATTCAGTACAGCTTTCCACCCACAGACCGATGGACAGACTGAGAGAGTCAATCAGATTTTGGAAGATATGCTGAGAGCTTGTGCACTAGATTATGGATCTAGCTGGGATGATAATTTACCGTATGCGGAGTTTTCTTATAACAATAGTTACCAAACCAGTTTGAAGATGGCCCCTTTCGAAGCTTTATACGGAAGGAGGTGCAGGACACCGTTATCATGGAACGAAGTTGGAGACCGTCAATTCTTTGGACCAGATTTGATTAAGGAGTCTGAACAGAAGGTTAAGCTGATTCGAGACAGGCTCAAGGTAGCCCAGTCCAGACAGAAGAGCTATGCCGATTCAAAGCGCAAAACGATTGAGTATGAAGTTGGAGACAGAGTATATCTCAGAGTATCCCCGCTTCGAGGAGTTAAGCGTTTTGGAGTTAAAGGAAAGTTAGCACCCCGTTTCGTTGGACCGTATAAGATTTTGCAACGTATGGGAGAAGTTGCTTATAAGTTGGAATTGCCAGAAGGACTGTCAGGAGTTCATGATGTATTCCATGTTTCTCAGTTGAAGAAATGCCACCCAGAGATAGCAGAGGTACCGTTAAGAGACACAGTGCCACTGGAAGCAATTCAGTTGAAGGATGACTTGACATATGAGGAAAAACCTGTTAAGATTCTCGATTATGCCAGCAGAGTTACCCGCAGCAAAGTTATCAAGTTTTGTAAAGTTCAGTGGAGCCACCACACTGAGGATGAAGCCACCTGGGAAAGAGAGGAAGTTTTGCTCAAGGACCACCCTCACCTATTTTCTAGCCAACCCGAATCTCGAGGGCGAGATTCATTTTAAGGGGGTAGGTTTGTAACATCCCAAATTTTCAATTTGGAATGTTATACATTAGGTCATCATGCATACCATGTTTTTCTCGCATTTTCCGATCCTAGAAAATTTCACGCAACTCAAGGACCCTCGGAGAGAGTTGGAAGTTTCATTATTTTCATATTTGGGATTTCTCAAATTTTGAAAATAGGATCATTTGGATTTATTTAATTATCTTCATAAAGTTTTCCTATAAAATTTTTGAGAGAGGGAATAATATGACTTTCCCAAATTTAGGAAAAATGAAGATTTAATAAATAAACCCATTTTGGTTTTGCCGGAGTTTTATTTGCGTTTTATTTGCCTTAGGGAAAAATGCGTGTTTAAAAAAAAAAACTGCAGCGCCTTGGGCCAAAGGCCCAAGCTGCTAGCCGCCGGCCGGCCAAGGCCAAGGCCACCGCGCGCGCACGCACCAAGGGGGCCAGGGAGCCACTCCTTTTTCCTTGTCCTAGTAGGACTCTTTTCCTACTTCGTTTATTCCGTATCTAATCCTAGATCTATTCCTAATCCTAATCTATTTCTTGCCCCCTACCCCAAGCAAAAACCCTCCCCTCCCCAATATAAATACCCAAGCACCCCCCCTCTAAACCATCAAACCAACACCTCTCCTCTCCTCCGCCTCACCACCGCGCCACCCAACGCCGCGCCGCCTCACCACCGCGCCACCCCACACCCAACACCGCCGCCGCCTTACGCCGCCGCCGGAGCCCCTCGCTCTTCGAGGTACTAGCCCCGCGCCGCGTCACCTTTTCTTTTCTCGGATCGTTTTCTTCTAATCGTTCCGATTCTTTTCTTCTCTAAACCGTTCCGGTTTTCTAGATCAGTTTTTCGTTCGGATTTCTTCTCCGAAACCCTAGATCGGATTCGTTTTCTTCTCCGATTTAGTTGCCTTTTTACCGTTCGCCGGACCGTTCGTCCTAACGAACGTGATCACCGGATTCTTCTAGGTTAATGAACGTCCGTTCGTTTAACCGTTCGTCGTTCTCTTTTCTCGTCGGATTTATTCCGCGATTCTTCCGATCGTGATTTCAGATCCGATCTTCTTTCTAGTCTATCTTCTTGCTCGTTTATCGGAATCAGGTGATTCAAATGCCTGGAGTTTCGCCTCGAAACCGCCGTTCCTACTAACCAACTTAAACTAAGTTTTGTTACTGTAAAATTTTGACCTAGTTTCAACTTGCTAGAACCGAGTTGTTTTCTTTCGTCGTTTGACTTTCGATGCTTTATTTGATTCGATTCTTTTGCAACCAGGGTTCTTAAGTTGAACTCTCTGGTTAGATCTTTTATTCGAGATTTCCCTGTGCATTAGATGAGTACTTATTGTATGCTTGTTGTTTGTCTGTGATAGATTACCCGGATTGCGCCGCTTGTTACTTCGAAACCCTAGGACTCGCGGATCATCAGCAAGGCAAGTAACACTTGATCATATCTTTCCTACTACCCAGTTTTATTGCATTAGATCAAACCCTCAAACACTTGCATTGTTAGGATCTAATTAAATTGTGGGATGGGAAGTAGATGAGGTAGTACCTATTACCTGTTACTTATGAAACCTTGGGAGTTACTTCTACGTTTGCTTATTATGCTATGCTATGCTAGTAGACGTGGATTGGGTGAGTGAATATCCATGACAGATGTGAGATTGTTAATTAATGGCTTATCTAAGGTGGCAACCTAAACACACATCTGGGTGGATTGAGGCACCTGATGTCTATCAGGACTTGCCTGTTTTTTTTGGACCGCCACCCAGGCTCTAAGGGATCATAAGATCTTTCATGCTAGAAACTTCTGTGTGCAGCCACATGCTACTATGGGCTCTGGCATAGTTGACTAAGTTGTGCGAACTCTTACGGGGTGGACTAGCAGATGTAGGGGATGTAGGTGTACCGGTCTACCCCACATGTAAGGTGCTAGTGCTTCTGAAAGACTATGTCTCGGTCATGCGTTTCTCAAACACCATGTAGTGCGAGAAAACAAACGGAGGCGATCGAGTCATGTGGGGAAAAGTGCGCAAACCTCTGCAGAGTAACAAACTAATCATGATTAGCCGTGTCCCCGGTTATGGACATTTTGAGTATCTAGTACTTGAATATCTTTGTGAATCTCAACATGTTACCTCTAATAAAAGCTATTGGGTTTTAATGAGTACTTTTAAATTGGGATTGAGGATGCTGTCAACCATTCTCAATGTTTAACAACCACCATGATAGTTAAACAAAATTATTCCTTTGATGTAGGGAAAAATTGGCTTTTCGCAAAACTGTAACCATAGAGCCTTACCACCAGCCATAATGCATGTAGTATAGGCTTATTGTTTCATTACTCTCTATGTGTTACATTGCCAGCATATTCCATGTGCTGACCCGTTTTCGGGCTGCAACGTTAATGTTGCAGACTTTTCAGACGACGATTGAGGTGCGTTTAGGTCGTGGTTCTATACTCAGTGATGCCGATGGAGTTGATGGACTCACTTATCTTCCAAGCTTTCCGCTGTTATCGTTATTAGATGGCTTTAAGCCATATTTATTGTAATAAGTTCTTTTTGAGCCATCGATGTAATAAGTGTGTGATTGCAACTCTGCTATAAAACCTCGATGTACTGTGTGGTGTCAGCATTACTGATCCAGGGATGACACCGTAGCACAGTAGACGTGATCCATTCGGGTCAGGTCGCTACATCTATCTTCACTTCAAATTGATTTTGGGCCTTCCTAGCGAAGTTTTTGAAGATCTTTTGGACCTGCGATTTATCATCGAGAAAGAACACCCACGTAAATCTTGAAAAATCATCAACTATAACTAGACCAAAAGAATTTCCACCGAGACTCTTGTAGGCATTGGGACCAAAGAGATCCATGTGAAGTAGCTCGAGTGGCCTCCTTGTGGTCATGATGTTCTTCACGGGATGCCTTCCTCCAATCTGTTTACCTGCCTGACAAGCGCTGCAAAGTCTATCCTTATCAAATATGACATCGTTAACTCCAAGGATATGATTTCCTTTAATAAGCTTGTCAAGGTTTCGCATACCAACATGACCTAGTCGTCTATGCCATAACCAACCTTTTGAGGATTTAGCAATGAAGCAAGTTTTAGGTTGAGCCTTTTTAGTGAAATCAACAATGTATAGATCACCTCTACGCACACCGATAAAGACCATTTTATGATTATCTCGACGAAACACTTGGCAATCTACTTCAATAAATAGGACATTGAAACCGAAATCAGCAAGTCTAGATACTGAAAGTAAGTTGTATCCAAGAGATTCAACGAGCATGACATTTTGTATGGAGCTATCATGTGATATGGCCACCTTACCGAGGCCAACCACCTTACCCTTTGAGTTGTCACCGAAAGTGACATACTTTCGAGGACTATCATTTTCAGCAAGCTCGCGAAACATGTCTTTATCTCCGGTCATGTGATCGGTACATCCACTATCAAGAACCCATTCCTTTCCTCCTGACATATATCCCCGAAGATTTGCCATAAGACCAAAGTGTCTCATTGCATCATCAAGATCGAAGTCACTATCATCATCCTCATCATAGTATCCATGTTCAACATCGTCATGTGGTGGATCAAATCCTAGAGAGGGTGATTCGTTAGAGTGAGTTTGACAATGATCTTTCTTATGAATTTTTATAGCTTCGGAAATAATATCACTAATAATTCCAACATCTCCTTTGGCACGCATAAGGTTTGTTAGCTCAAACAAACAATCACCAAACATAGGATCACTAGAATTCATCTTACTCAAGGCAATAGACTTATGGATAATTTCATCAAGATTTTTCAAGGAATAATTTGGAAAGCGTTCCTCAAGAAATTTCCATATAGTGTAGGAACACTTAAGAGTAGGCAAACATCCTATCAAGTTTCTAGGCAATCCTTTAATGATAAGTTCGGTAGTTCTAAGATTGCGGATCATGTCAATTGACTCATCAAGGGTAGGATGCATAGGATGAACATGAGGTGCACAAGGGCTAGCAATGTACTTGTTCAAATGATATTGATTTAAAATTACAAGCATCTCATTTTTCCACTCATGAAAATACTCTCCATCAAGAATAGGCACTCTATGTCTAAGACTCCCCAAAGTAGACTCATCCATCTTCCTCCAATGGTGATTAAACCAAGGCAATGGAGACCAAAGCTCTGATACAACTTGTAGGACCTTGAGAAGAGGTGTCTAGAGGGGGGGTGATTAGACACTAAGTATCAAAGTTGCAGTTTTTAACTTCTTTAAGTTTAAGTGGAGTTTAGGCACAAGTTTAATATTCACAATACATAACAAGAAAGCATGCAAAGAGTATATGAGCAGCGGAAAGTAAAGCATGCAACTTGCAAGAATGTAAAGGGAAGGGTTTTGGAGGATTCAAACGCAATTGGAGACACGGATGTTTTGGCGTGGTTCCGATAGGTGGTGCTATCGTACATCCACGTTGATGGAGACTTCAACCCACGAAGGGTAACGGTTGCGCGAGTCCACGGAGGGCTCCACCCACGAAGGGTCCACGAAGAAGCAACCTTGTCTATCCCACCATGGCCGTCGCCCACGAAGGACTTGCCTCACTAGCGGTAGATCTTCACGAAGTAGGCGATCTCCTTGCCCTTACAAACTCCTTGGTTCAACTCCACAATCTTGTCGGAGGCTCCCATGTGGCACCTAGCCAATCTAGGAGACACTACTCTCCAAGAAGTAACAAATGGTGCGTTGATGATGAACTCCTTGCTCTTGTGCTTCAAATGATAGTCTCCCCAACACTCAACTCTCTCTCATGGGATTTGGATCTGGTGGAAAGAAGATTTGAGTGGAAAGCAACTTGGGGAAGGCTAGAGATCAAGATTCATATGGTAGGAATGGAATATCTTGGCCTCAACACATGAGTAGGTAGTTCTCTCTTAGAAAATGTATGCTGGAAGTGTAGGTTCAGTCTGATGGCTCTCTCCATGAATGAAGAGGAGGTGGAGGGGTATATATAGCCTCCACACAAAATCTAACCGTTACACACAACTTGCCAAACTCGGTGGGACCGAATTGATAAACTCGGTCGGACCAATTCAGCAAATCTAGTGACCGTTAGGATTTTCGGTGGGACCGACATGCAACTCGGTAGGACCGATATGGTTAGGGTTAGGGCATAACGTAATCTCGTGAGACCGATTACACAAACTCGGTGAGACCGATTTTGGTAATTAGCTAACCAGAGAGTTGGTCAGGCAAACTCGGTGGGACTGATTACTCAAACTCGGTGGGACCGATTTTGGTAATAAGTTCACCAGGAAGTTTGCATTGTAATCTCGGTAGTACCGATTGCTCAAACTCGGTAAGACCGATTTTGATAATGGACATACACAGAGAGATTACAATCCCATCTCGGTGAGACCGAGATCCCTATCGGTGAGATCGATTTGTCTAGGGTTTTTGGCAGTGGCTATGACATCTGAACTCGGTGGCGCCAGGTAGAATGAATCGGTGGGGTCGAGTTTGACTTTAGGTTTAGGTCATATGTGTGGAAGTGGGAAAGTAGTTGAGGGTTTTGGAGCATATCACTAAGCACTGTGGAGCAAGAAAGTCATTAAGCAACACCTCATCCCTTCTTGATAGTATTGGCTTTTCCTATAGACTCAATGTGATCTTGGATCACTAAAATATAAAATGAAGAGTCTTGAGCTTGAAGCTTGAGCCAATCCTTTGTCCTTAGCATCTTGAAGGAGTTCCCACATCCTTTTGTCCATGCCACTCCATTATTGAACTTATCTGAAACATACTAGATAAAAGTGT
Source organism: Triticum dicoccoides (assembly GCF_002162155.2). Classification (NCBI taxonomy): domain Eukaryota; kingdom Viridiplantae; phylum Streptophyta; class Magnoliopsida; order Poales; family Poaceae; genus Triticum; species Triticum dicoccoides. Next base: position 471,008,941 of record NC_041389.1, on the reverse strand, counting down.
TAGTCCAACAAGAGATATGTTGACATTAATTACCAAAACCACCTAGGGAGCACTTGTGCTTTCATTACTTCTCTTACAGATAGTTGTCAAAGAAAACCTTGCGTGGTTTGTCCCGCTCATGCTGCGTCGTCGTCCACCCCAGCTCAGCTGCTCCAACGACAGAAGGGTCCAGCACAGCAGGGATCCGGCCTCCAGACTGTCTTTCGCCGCCTCAGATCTTCTTCCCCGCCGCCGGCAGCCATGAAAACTACATTACCATCATCAACCGAGCAGATGACCTCAAGGACTACACGAATCTGCAAGAGAGGTCACACTCTTTCGTGTCTGCTTACGTTATGCATCGCTTAATATTACATGCTACTTTATCGTCCTGTTCACTGATTAGACTCTGAGTCAGCTCCAAACTAATGGTCGAACTTGAGTTTTTAAACTGTTGTGCGGTACATATCGGGGCCGCTATCAATAGTATCTATCTACTATCTGGTTAATCTCCGGTGTCTACTATGAGTTTCATGTTGGGTGGGAAACAAATAGTAAAGAAGCCATTATCTGTATTTTTTAACTGAAGCCATTATCTGCCTGCTATTATTGGTTTTGGGTCTATCCACAGGTTGCTACCATCACTCTGGATTTCTGCATGCACTCCTTACATAATCTCACTATGTTTTATTCCTATGCATGATGGTTATTGTAAACAATGGAACTGAACATGTAGAGCAAAAGAGACGAGCCTTGCGTGGCAATAAAATTTCATGCAGGCGTCGCTCCATGGTAGGCGCAAAGGCAGCCCCCCTCCACGCATTTTGGATTGTAATCGAGAGGAAGATATCTGTTCTGAGGGGGATTCAGAAGGAGAAGACAACTCCTATTTACCCCCTGAGGTCTTCGCTCTAACTTGGCATGCTGATGCTAGTTATATCATGCATATGGTGTCTTGCATTGCTTACTTTATACATCAAATATGTCATCTACTTAGTTTAGACATCCTTTGTGTGAATGCCGTCTGTTTAGTTTATTCATCGTTTATGTGAATTATGCAACGCCATCTTGTTTAGCCAGGCATCATGTATGTGAATTTTGCAATGCCATCCTGCTTAGCCAGTCATCTGATATGTAAATTATATCAGGCCATCCTTTTTTTGCGTTACATATTACATTTGTCAACAATGTTAGTACATTCAACTGCTCTTCGTGTGCATCAGCCATTTGACACGGTGATGGCAAATTCTGGAGTGAAAACAAAGTCTTCAGAGCAGACTATGCTATCTGACGAAGCGCATATCTCGCTGGTTATGGATAGCTCCTCAGAGGAGGATTCAGAGACAGATGACCAGTCCTATCCCCCCCCCCCGAGGTGTATGCTCTAACTTGGCAGGGTTATGTTGCTCATATCGTGTGTATGGTGTCTCGCATTGCTATGTCATTTGATTAGTTTAGACATGCTTTGTGTGAATGCCACCTGTTCAGTGTCTAATTACCATATATGTGAATTATGCATTGCCATCTTGTTGCAAGACATTATATATGTCAATTATACAATGATATCATGTTGCAAAGGCATTATATATGTGAATTATGCAATGCCATGCTGTTTAGCCAATCATCATGTATGTGAATTATATCATGCTATCATTTTTTTGTATTACGTGTTCCATTTGTCGACAACGTTTGTATATTCAACTACTCTTCCTGTGCATCAGCCATTTAAAGCCGTGATGGAAGTATCTGGAGTGAACACAAGGTATTCAGAGCATACAATGCTACCTGCTGAAGTAGACATCTTGCTGGTTACAGAGAGCTCCTCAGAGGAGGATTCAGAGACTGATGACCAGTCCTATTTCCCCCCTGAGGTCTATTCTCAAACTTGGCAGGGTTATATTACCCATGTCATGCATGTTGTCTTGCATTGCTTAATTTTTACATCATATATGGATTGCCATCTGCTTACTTGCTTACTATATAAATCATATATTTGAATTATATCATGCCATCATGTTTACATAGTACATACACATCATCTATCTGAATTATGGCATGGCAACCCATTTAATAAAGACATCATATAGTTATATCATCTCATCCTGTTTAGTGTTTACAGTCATCATATTTTGAATTATGGCATTCTATCCGTGAATGTATGTGAATTATGGCATGCCAACCTATTTAATAAACACATTATATAGTTATGTCATGTCATCCTGTTTACATAGTCTCATATTTTGAACTATGTCTTTCCATATTTTTTAGTTAGCCATCATAATGTGAAATTGTTTCATGCTATCCTGTTTAGTTAGCCATCATATATGTGAAATTGTGTCATGCTATCCTGTTTGGTTAGACAACATAAATATGAATTATTTCATGCCCTCTTTTATTCCCAACTATCCATTGTACCTGTCTATCATACAATGTCTATACTTTCAATTACTTTTCTTGTTTATCAGCCATTTGAATTGGAGAGTGTGATGGCAGTATCTAAGGGAGTAACAACACGGTCTTCAGAAAAGATAGTGCTACCAGTTGATGCAGATAGAACCATGGTTGTACTTGCCCAAGGACCAGATCCACCACACATAACCCAGACTCTCGCAGATTGTACCCCTACCCAGTTGGACAGAGAACCAGCTACACCCCTTCTAACCCCAACCCCGACAGATAGTAACCCAGTTCCAGTTGACACATCACCGTCTCCACCACAGAGCACCCAAACACGAGCAGTTAGTAAGGGAACTGCAGTGCCCAAAGCACGAGGACCACCACTCCGAATCCGAACTCAACGCTTAAAGGAGAAGAAGATTTGTTCTCAGGTCAGGTTCTGTAGCTATGGTTCATACTCCTTTGCTGTTGCATTACTGTATTTACTCATACCAACTATTTTCAAATTTGAAGGATGGAATTGAAACTCCAATGGTGCAACAGGTATGTTTTAAACCTGTTTCTTTAACCGGTTTGCTGTTGTAACCTGCTCTATGTTGATTTCAGTTTCAATTGAATAAACAGTTATGTTCTTATGTCATGCACATACCAAGTGTTGTTATTGCTCTATAGTTACCCACACTTATATCCTGTCTATTCTGCTTTGTCTTGAACAAATATTATTTGAACTGTGTCTCTATCTTGATTTGGCAACAAAAACTAGAATGATATAGACCATAAAGTGACCATGGTACATAGATATATGTTTGTTTCATGTTGTTATCCTGTCCACTTTACTACTGAACTCATTTACCAAACTGAGTATCATATACAACATGGTAAACATGTGATGTGTCTGCTTGTTTCTCTTTTAGAATGCAGACAAAATGTTGGAGAACAGTACCGCGTTATCCAATGGTAAAGGAAGTAATGCAGATAAGGTTCAAGATAGTGAGACATCCCTGTTGGTCTCCAAGAAAGCTGATAAAAACTATCTTGACGACAGTGAGGGAACCCAAAAGTCCTGTCTTGATATAGTGTTCGAGTTACTGGCCACTACTGCTAGCACAAGCTCTTCGAACTCGTTGCCTGAATCAATTTGTCTTCTTGAGTCTCAACTTCAAGTTGAAAGACATCGATCAGATGTGCTGCGACAGGAAGCTGAAGGACTGAGGAAGTCCCTGCAGAATTCAGATGCATATTTTCTGGTGCAACAGCAAGCGCTGGAGGATTTAAGCGCCAAACAAGAGAAAGTTAATAAGCTTGCTAAGCATCTCGCCAGCATTATGGGTACCCAGGATATTGTTTCTTGAGATCTCCTGAAGTGGTTTTAGTTCTGGATTTGTTTTGCTGCGGCGTTTATTTGCGCTGGTCGCCAACTTTGACAACCAGTGTATATGATATGTTGCTTTGTTCCCTATATTTGCACTGGTGGCGAACTTTGATGCCTAGTGGATGTAATATGTGTAATAGTCGTGATAGCCTAGCGTTAGTTGCTTGCTTATTTATTTCCTTTTTGTCTTGTTTATTTGTTTGCTTGTAGTCATTGCAGTTCTTTTTCCGCGGTTTGCTAGTGGCTGCAATAACCTATTTTTTAAAATTAGGCCACAATAACCATCAGCTAATATTTACTGTAGTGACACTGGGCCTCCTACTGGCCGAAGAAAAAGTGGGCCTTCTATGGGCCGTAGAAACAATGGGACTTCTACGGGCCATAGAAACAATGGGCCTTCTGCGGGCCGTATCATCAATGGGCCTTATACGAGTCGTATGATCGATTGGCCAAACATGGGCCAAACAGACCGCCTTATGGCCGTAAACGGGCTAGAGTTGGAATCGTCCGTTCATGGGCCGACCATAACGGGCCATCGTTAATATGCCATATTTGTGACGCTATGGAAACGGCCCAATGTATTAACGGACCACAAACGGGCCGACTATAACCACAGGCTGAATTTGGCCCACGGGCAGAAAATGACAGTAACGGGCCGTAAGTAAACGAATGCTGGAAATGAGCCCAAGAATAAATGGGCTCTGAGAAGGCCGAAAGATAACATGGGCTGGAAACGGCCCAACGGAATAACGGGCCATTTATGGGTATAAAGTGATACACTGTTCATTACGGGTCAGTTTCACCACGGGCCGTTAATGGGTGTAAAGTGATACACTGTTCATTACGGGCCAGTTTCACCACGGTCCGTTAATAGGCCAAGAGTTACATAGGGCCTCATATGGGCCGAAAGACGTCATGGGCCATACATGCGCCAGAAGTGAAAATGGGCTGGAATCATATTGGACGGCCCAGATGACGCTACTGGGCCTAATTCGGATAGGGTATAACGGGCCTTGGGTTAGCGGGCTGTAAATGGGCTATATGCGAATAGCCCGTTAACAGGCTTTCCATGGGCCGGCCCGCCACCTTTTGACCAAGTCAAACGGGCCGGCCTTTTCACATGAATGGGCCTCTGTTGGGCCGTGCCACATGTCGACGTATCATAGGCGCCTTACCTCCAATGAGTGGATGACATCTGTCCCAACGATGAGCAGACACGTGTTTCCTCCAGCCAATGATAATTTTACACGTGGAAAATCCCCATTGGTCGGGGCTGTTAACGGGTTATCGGATCCAAAACCCGACCCGATAGCTTAACGGCATTCCGTTACGGTGGATGCCACGTGTCGGCCACCCTTAACGAAAGCACTTCTGTGACGCGCGATTTATCGTCATGGAAGTGGACACTTCCATGATGATAATTTTGGTAATGTCATGGAACACTTCTACGACAGCACAGGTATGACTATCTTGATTCTGTCATAAAATCGTCATGGATGTACATGCATGACAAAAAACGCGACCTACTGTGACAAACATGTATCATCACGGAAGTGTATTTTTTTGTAGTGGTCTTTCAAAATATCAATGCTTCCAGAACGTTATCCCTACAAAATCATATAGTCTTGTATGCTCCCTTTTCTTAACACAAGGTACCCCTCATGCCTATCCCGGTGTCAGCCAAGCAATTGTTTCATACTTTAGTATTCTCAAACTTTTTCAACCTTCACGCAATACATGAGCGTGAGTCATGGATATAGCACTATGGGTGGAATAGAATATGGTGGTGGAGGTTATGTGGAGAAGACAAAAAGGGAGAAAGTCTCACATCGACGCGGCTAATCAACGAGCTATGGAGATGCCTATCAATTGATGTCAATGCGAGGAGTAGGGATTGCCATGCAACAGATGCACTAGAGCTATAAGTGTATGAAAGCTCGAACTGAAAACTAAGTGGGTGTGCATCCAACTTGCTTGCTCATGAAGACCTAGGGCATTTGAGGAAGCCCATCGTTGGAATATACAATCCAAGTTCTATAATGAAAATTCCCACTAGTATATGAAAGTGATAACATAGGAGACTCTCTATATGAAGAACATGGTGCTACTCTGAAGCACAAGTGTGGTAAAAGGATAGTAACATTTCCCCTTTTCTTTTTCTTTTTTTTCTTTTTTTCCTTTTTTGGGTGGGCTTCTTTGACCCCCTTTTTTATTTAGGCTTCTTTGGCCTTTCCTTTTTTTCCTTTTTTTATTTTTTTTTCATGGGGCAATGCTCTATAATGATGATCATCACACTTTTATTTACTTACAACTCAATATTACAAGTCGATACTAGAACAAAGATATGACTCTATATGAATGCTTCCGGCGGTGTTCCGGGATGTGCAATGATCTAGCATAGCAATGGCATCAAAAAACGGACAAGCCATGAAAACATCATGCTAGCTATCTTACGATCATGCAAAGCAATATGACAATGAATGCTCAAGTCATGTATATGATGATGATGGAAGTTGCATGGCAATATATCTCGGAATGGCTATGGAAATGCCATGATAGGAAGGTATGGTGGCTGTTTTGAGGAAGATATAAGGAGGCTTATGTGTGATAGAGCGTATCGTATCACGAGGTTTGGATGCACCGGCGAAGTTTGCACCAACTCTCGAGGTGAGAAAGGGCAATGCACGGTACCAAAGAGGCTAGCAATGATGGAAAGGTAAAAGTGCGTATAATCCATGGACTCAACATTAGTCATAAAGAACTCACATACTTATAGCAAAAATTTATTAGCCCTTGAAACAAAGTACTACACGCATGCTCCTAGGGGGGAGGTTGGTAGGAGTTAACCATCGCGCGCCCCCGACCTTCATGCAAAGATAAACAATCAAAATACAATGCGCGCCAATTTGGTTACATAGTTAGTAGACCATACGTGCATGCTTCGGGAATCACAAACCTTAACACCAACATCCTTACTAAACACAACCATCTACTAGTACCTCCCACATATTATCATCTCTATATCGCAAAACTATTGCAAGGAATCAAACATATCATATTCAGCGATCTACAAGTTTATGTAGGATTTTATGACTATCCATGTGAATGACCAATTCCTGTCATGTATCTAAATAGATAGAAGTGAAGCAAGAAAGTTTAATTCTTTCTATAAAAGACATTCCCACGCTCTAACAAATATAAGTGAAGCAAAGAGCATTCTACAAATGGCGGTTTTCTATGTGAAGAGAAACAGGCAATCCGGACTTCAAATGATATAAGTGAACCACATGAAGCATTCTATAAAGCCATACTCAAAAGATTTAAGTGAAGTGCAATGAGAATTCTATAAATCAACCAAGGAATATCTCATACTAGCATGGTGCATAAAATAAAAGTAAAAACTAAATGCAAAAGACGCTCCAAGACCTGCACATATCGCATGAACGAAATGAGTCTGAAAACATACTGATACTTGTTGAAGAAAGAGGGGATGTCTTCCGGGGCATCCCCAAGCTTAGACGCTTGAGTCTCCTTGAATATTTACTTGGGGTGCCTTGGGCATCCCCAAGCTTGAGCTCCTGCCTCTCTTCCTTTTCCTCATATCGAGACCTCCTCGATTAGACACTTCATCCACACAAAACTTCAACAGAAAACTCGGTAAGATCCGTTAGTATAATAAAGCAAACCACTACTCTAAGTACTGTAGCAAACCAATTAATATTTTTTTTTGCATTGTGTCTACTGTAATATAACTTTTTCATGGCTTAATCCACTGATATAAATTGATAGATTCATCAAAACAAGCAAACTATGCATCAAAAACAGAATCTGTTAAAAACAGAACAGTCTGTAGCAATCTGAACATCCACCATACTTCTGGTACCCCAAAAATTCTACAGACATTAGAAAAAATAAAAACGTTGTACAGAAAGACAGTGCAAAAAGAATCAGAACCATTTGTTGTTCCAATAAAAAATGTAAAATCACGCACTACAGCCAAAGTTTCTGTCCTGCACCGTACAAACCAACAAGCATTGTAAACATCCTAAAGGCAAACCTTGGCACATTATTTTTATAATACAATGGAATTGTACAAGGGGATAATTATTTTTGTTGAAAAGTTTCTGTAATCAAGATTCACAAAATTTCCGTGAGCATGAACAAAGTTCAAGGCTAGCTCCCACTTCAACAATGCTTGTCTTTCTCACTTTCGCTTTCCTTTTTGAAAAGTTTTCAGTTCCCCTCTTTATTTTTTTTGTTTTTAAACTATATAAAAGCACTCAACAGAAATAAATGACTCTCTAAAACTTCTGGGTTGTCTCACTAGTAGCGCTTTCTTTAAAGCTATTAAGCTAGGCATATAGTGCTCAAGTAATGGATCCACCTGGATCCCAAGGTATATCAAAGCCAATTTTAATTAACAATGATTTTTAATTTAGTAGTGAGCACAAAGTAACATATATCAAGCAATAACAGTGTCTAACTCTCTTCCTATGCATCGGCATGTCATAAAAGAACAATTCATGCACACAAAGTAAAGGCCAATGCATAGTATAAGAAGTTTCTTGCAATTTTATCGTGTTGGAAACATAGAGAGGTGGAGATATAGTTCCTCTCTCATAATAATTGCAAGTAGGAGCAGCAAGCACATGCATATTATATCTATCAAAATCATCATGTGAAGTAGTAAAAGGCAACCCATCAACATAATCCTTAATAAGCACAAACTTCTCCGATATAGTGTAGTATGGAGAATTCAAAAGGATAATAGGACTATCATGCGTGGGTGCAATAGCAAGAATTTCATGTTTAACATAAGGAACTATAAAAAGTTCATCTCCATAAGCATAATTCATATTGGCATCTTGGCCACAAGCATAGCAAGCATCATCAAAAGGGGATATTTCAAGAGAATCAACGGGATCATAACAATCATCATAGCAATCATCATAGTAATCATCATAGCAATCATCCTTCGGTAAGCACAAATGGAAATTAAACAATGTATGAGTTGAAGAGTTACTCTCATTAGAAGGTGGGCACGGGTAGCTAATCCGCTCTTCCTCCTTTTGTTCTTCGCTCTCCTCATCATCTTTTCCATCCAATGAGCTCACAGTTTCATCAATTTCTTCTTCCATAACTTCCTGCAAAATATTAGTCTCTTCTTGGACAGCGGAGAATTTCTCAATATATAGTTTAACATAGGCATTAGAAGCATAATTATCATAACAATATTCAAGTATGGCAAAATTTTCAGATTTGTAGAGAGTAGCATCATACTTTTCAATCAAATAAGAAATTTCATAAGCACCCTTAAAAGCAACAAATTCTTCAATTTTTTGAACATCATAGTAATTATAAACACGCTTAGCATACAAAGATACGATTCCATTATCAATAAACTCACATTGGTAGGGAAGGTGTTTCTTAGGGTTTTTAGAACAACAAGTAACATCATATATTTCACATAAAGTCCAAGCATAGCATTGCAAACGATGAATTTGATCCAGTAAAAGTTTCCCTTTTTCAGATATACGGTGTCGCACATAACAAGCATGCTCATCTAAAGATTTGCCCTCAACTAAGCTAGTGGGGGTTTCAACACGAGCACAAAGGGATCAAAGATGATCCAAGTAAAAAGCTTCAGGAGTGTGATAGATTTTGAGTGGTTCTTCAACCATTGGTGTAGTAGGTACAACTAATTTTTTTGGTATTTTGCATTTCCTACCCATAACTAAAGATAGAAAACAACTAAGAACAACAAATAAAAATTACTTAGTGATAAAGCAAACAAGCACACACGAGAATATTCACACCACGCTATGACTCCCCGGCAACGGCACCAGAAAAAGGTCTTGATGACCCGCAAGTATACGGGATAGTTGTAGCTATTTCGATAAGTAAGAGTGTCGAACCCAACGAGGAGCTAAAGGTAGAACAAATACTCTCTCAAGTCCTATTTGCCACTGATATGACTCTACGCACGCTTGATGTTCGCTTTACCTAGAACAAGTATGAAACTAGAAGTACTTTGTAGGTGTTGTTGGAAAGCTTTGCAAGATAATAAAAAGCACGTAAATAAAAAGTAGGGGCTGTTTAGATAAATAAGCAATAAAGTAAATATAACGAGTGTGGAAAAGTGGTGGTAGGAGTTGTGAAATTGTCCCTAAGCAATTGACTACTTTACTAGACCGATAGCAAGTTTTATGTGGGAGAGGCCACTGCTAGCATGTCATCTCTGACTTGGAATTCTATGCACTTATGATTGGAACTATTAGCAAGCATCCACAACTACTAACGATCATGAAGGTAAAACCCAACCATAGCATTAAGATATATTGGTCCCCCTTCAATCCCGTATGCATCAATTTCTATGCTAGGTTGAAGCTTCTGTCACTCTTGCCCTCCAATACATAGTCCTATCAACATACAAGTAACCCTATGGTGTGATCCACACGCGCGCTCATATGATGGGCACCAAAGGATAGCAACATAACCACAAGCAAATTAAATCAATCATAGCAATTCATCAACCACCAATGGGACAATGAAAATCTACTCATACATCATAGGATGGCAACACATCATTGGATAATAATATGAAGCATAAATCACCATGTTCAAGTAGAGGGTACAGCGGGTTGCGGGAGAGTGGACCGCTATAGATAGAGGGGGGGAAGGTGATGGATATGTTAGTGAAGATGGCGGAGGTGCTGGTGTAGATCGCGGTGATGATGATGGCCTCCGGCAGCGCTCCGGCGCCATCCGAAGCAAGGGGGAGAGATCCCTCCTTCTTCTTCTTCCTTGACCTTCTCCCTAGATGGGAGAAGGGTTTCCCCTCTGGTCCTTGGCTCCCATGGCGTGGGAGGGGCGAGAGCCAGCCCCTCCGAGATTGGATCTATCTCTCTGTTTCTGCGTTCTGGTATTCTGCCCTGGCACCGTTTCTTTTATATCCGGAGATCCGTAACTCCGATTGGATTGAAACCTTCGCCCAGATATTTTTCCAAGAATTATCTTTGTTGCGGCCAAAGATGGGCATCAACCGCCTTACGGGGTGCCCAGGAGGGTGGGGGCGTGCCCACCTGGAGTGGGCGTGGGCCCCTATCTCGTGGCCACCTCGGGCACCGTCTCGTGTTGATTTTACTTCCCAAAAATTACAAATATTCTAAAATAATTCCCTGTCCGTTTTTATCCCGTTTAGACTCTGTTTGATATGGGGTTTCTGCGAAACATAAAACATGCAACAGACAGGAACTGGCACTGGGCACTGGATCAATATGTTAGTCCCAAAAATAGTATAAAAAGTTGCCAAGAGTATATGAAAGTTGAATAATATTGTCATGGAACAATAAAAAATTATAGATACAACGGAGACGTATCAGTAAGCTACGTCGCAAAGTGCTTTTTTCGTAATTAAGCTCGACTTCTACTACTTCAACATGTAATTTTCGTCTTTTACAATTTGACTAGCTTATCCCATGCCATGCAAGACGCTATGTCTTGGAGAGGATGGGTTTTTAAGATCATGAGAGGAATGAGACAAAGAAAATTAACCTAAGGACCCATCATGGTATGGATTTTGAGGTAAATCTATACAATTCTGAGAGCGTATCCAATTTTGGTTGCCCGGGTTGGGAAGCACTTTGCAAGATGTATGATTTTCAAGAGGGTATGTTTGTCACCATGGATCTTGGTGATCCTTACATCGAGGTGGACAATTTTGACATTTGGGTCCTTGTTGATACGCTTCCAATTCTAGAGCTATGTGAGTTTCTCAAACATAGTTATTAAGTAATTTATATTGTTTATCTCAAAATAGTTGACAGCTTATTTCCATTGATAGCTTATTTTCATTCTTCAAAGATTGTGCGGAAGATGGTAGACAGAACCTACTACACCGATGGCTCTGAGTTAACTTATCAGGACAAAAATCATATGGTTGCATTTTGTACTGACGTTGAGAATTACAATGCCTATTATCAAACTCCTCCACATTATGGTCAATATGTGCCACTAGTGCACGTGTTGAATCATGATAACTTCCATGGATATACCCTGGTAAGATTTTTTTACTATTACGACATCCGTGCATCTTTTGCATACTTCTAAAACTAAACTACATTGCTAACTACGAAGTTATTACTATGTTTTTCAACAGAAAACCCCGATGGATTGTGTGACTCATTTGATGTATCAGAATGGTCACCTTGATGTTTTGAACATACAGCTAGGTCATCCTACGAGTCTCACCTGTCCATATCGGATTTCTAAAACCGGTGAACACATGGTAATCAAAGAATGGAAAAAATGTATGGACAGTCGTAAGGAGGTTCTTGGAAGCAAGATTGTGTGAAAGGCAAGAATTGGAGACAGGATAATCTCCATTCTCCATAATGGAGAGTCAGGGGCTATCTTATTTTATGTTATTTTCCCTAGGAGAAGGTAGTAGGTCCTAGCTAATACTCATGATCATGTGCTAAGAACAACTAAGTAGGATTGGTTAGATGACTATGATGATGATGTGGTATCGAGAAGAAGTTGTATGATCGATGATGATGAGTATGACTTGTTATTATGATACCAATGATGAGTTATTTATTATTATGATCAATGATGCATGATGCTAAGTTGTTATATGAGCATGATGAGTTATTATATATATATATATATATATATATATATATATATATATATATATATATCAGTAGGTGAAATGAACATGGATTAGATTCAAGTGGAGGCAA
>NC_041389.1:470995243-470995964 GCF_002162155.2 Triticum dicoccoides | reverse complement strand
GCTTACTATAGGAAAGCGCTACTGCTAACTAGGTATAGCAGTAGCGCGTCCATCCAGCGCTACTGCTACTAGTTAGTTGTAGCGCCTTAGTGGTCGCGCTTGCACAAGCGCTACTACTAGCTTAAAAACAAGCGCTACTACTAGGGTTTTCCCTAGTAGTGTGGTGCGCCTCCCTCCTTTGGCCCATGAGGTGAAATGAACATGGATTAGATTCAAGTGGAGGCAACATGTGGTGCACATCGAAAGTACTACTAATCCAAACACATCGAAAGTACTACTAATCCAAACTAGAACTAGTTTGGATTAGTAGTACTTTCGATGTGCACCACATGTTGCCTCCACTTGAATCTACTCCACGTTCATTTCACCCACTGTTATATATAATAACTAATCATGGTCATAAAATCATATGATGAAAGTACTGTATATAAAACCACAACAAAAATAAGCTGTATTTTTAAAAATACAGGAAAAATTAGCAGCAGCGCTTTTCAGAAGAAGCGCTACTTGTACTTAGTACTATCAGTAGCGCTTACTATAGGAAAGCGCTACTGCTAACTAGGTATAGCAGTAGCGCGTCCATCCAGCGCTACTGCTACTAGTTAGTTGTAGCGCCTTAGTGGTCGCGCTTGCACAAGCGCTACTACTAGCTTAAAAACAAGCGCTACTACTAGGGTTTTCCCTAGTAGTGTGGTGCGCCTCCCTCCTTTGGCCCATGAGG
>NC_041389.1:470975208-470993691 GCF_002162155.2 Triticum dicoccoides | reverse complement strand
GCATGTAGCTACTCTAGCTAATTGCTCCCATGTTCAATACGTATCCAGATTGAGACTCAGAGTCATCCGGATCGGTGTTAAAGTTTGCATCGACGTAACCCTTTACGACAAACTCTTTATCACCTCCATAACCAAGAAACATTTCCTTAGTACTCTTTAGGTGCCTAAGGATAATTTTGACCATTGTCCATTGATCCACTCCTGGATCACTATTGTACCCCTTGCCAAATTCATGGCAAGGCATATATCTGGTACACAGCATGGCATACATAATAGAACCTATGGCTGAGGCATAGTGAATGACTTTCATTCTTTCTCTATTTTCTGCCGTGGTCGGGCTTTGAGTCTTACTCAACTTCACACCTTGCAATACAGGCAAGAACCCTTTTTTGACGGATCCATTTTGAACTCCTTTAGAACTTTGTCAAGGTATGTGCTTTGTGAAAGTCCTATTAGGTGTCTTGGTCTATCTCTATAGATTTTGATTCGCAATATGCAAGTAGCTTCACCGAGGTCTTTCATTGATAAATTCTTATTCAAGTATCCTTTTATGCTATCCAGAAATTCTATATCATTTCCAATCAATAATATGTCATCCACATATAATATTAGAAATGCTACAAAGCTCCCATTCACTTTCTTGTAAATATAGGCTTCTCCGTAAATCTGTATAAAACCATATGCTTTGATCACATCATCAAAGCGTATATTCCAACTCTGAGATGCTTGCACCAGTCCATAAATGGATCACTAGAACTTGCACACTTTGTTAGCACCTTTAGGATTGACAAAACCTTCTGGTTACATCATATACAACTCTTCTTTAAGAAACCCGTTAAGGAATGCAGTTTTGACATCCATTTGCCAGATTTCATAAACATAAAATGCGGCAATTGCTAACATGATTCAGATAGACTTAAGCATAGTTATGGGTGAGAAAGTTTCATCGTAGTCAACCCCTTGAACTTGTTGAAAACCTTTCGCGGCAAGTCGAGCTTTATAGACAGTGATATTACCATCAACGTATTTCTTCTGCTTGAAATCCATTTATTCTCAATGGCTTGCCGATCATCGGGCAAGTCCACCAAAGTCCACACTTTGTTCTCATACATGGATCCTATCTCAGATTTCATGGCCTCAAGCCATTTGTCGGAATCTGGGCTCATCATAGCTTCTTCATAGTTCGTAGGTTCCCCGTTGTCTAACAACATGACTTCCAGGACAGGATTACCGTACCACTCTAGTGCGGTACGTGTTCTAGTAGACCTACGAGGTTCAGTAGTAACTTGATTTGAATTCTCATGATCATCATCATCAGCTTTCTCTCTAGTTGGTGTAGGCATCACGGGAGCGGTTTTCTCTGATGTGCTACTTTCCAATTCGAGAGAAGGTATATCATCAAGTTCTACTTTCCTCCCACTCACTTCTTTCAAGAGAAACTCCTTCTCTAGAAATGACCCATTCTTAGCAACAAAGATCTTGCCTTCGGATTTGTGGTAGAAGGCGTACCCAATAGTTTCTTTAGGGTATCCTATGAAGATGCACTTCTTCGATTTGGGTTTGAGCTTATCAGGATGAAGCCTTTTGACATAAGTGTCGCATTTCCAAACTTTAAGAAACAACAACTTAGGTTTCTTGCCAAACCATAGTTCATACAATGTCGCCTCAATGGATTTAGACGGTGCCCTATTTAACGTGACTACGGCTGTCTCTAATGCATAACCCCAAAATGATAAAGGCAAATCGGTAAGAGACATCATAGAATGCACCATATCTAATAAAGTACGGTTACGATGTTCGGACACACCATTACGCTGTGGTGTTCCAGGTGGCAGGAGTTGTGAAGCAATTCCACATTGTTTTAAATGAAGGCCAAACTCGTAACTCAAATATTCGCCTCCGCGATCAGATAGTAGAAACTTTATTTTCTTGTTATGATAATTCTCTACTTCACTCTGAAATTCTTTGAACTTTTCAAATGTTTCAAACTTGTGTTTCATCAAGTAGATATACCCATACCTACTCAAATCATCCATGAAGGTCAGAAAATAATGATACCCACCTCGTGCCTCAACACTCATCGGACTACATACATCGGTATGCGTTATTTCCAATAAGTCATTAGCTCGCTCAATTGTTCCGGAAAATGGAGTTTTAGTCATTTTTACCCATGAGGCATGGTTAGCAAGTATCAAAATGATTCACAATCAAGTGATTCCAAAAGTCCATCCGTATGGAGTTTCTACATGCGCTTTACACCAATATGACCTAATCGCAAGTGCCACAAGTATGTTGCACTATCATTATCAACTTTGCATCTTTTGGCATCAATATTATGAATATGTGTATCACTACGATCGAGATTCAATAAGAATAGACCATTCATCAAAGGTGCATGACCATAAAAGATATTATTCATATAAATAGAACAACTATTGTTCTCTGACTTAAATGAATAACCGTCTCGTAACAAACAAGACCCAAATATAATGTTCATGCTCAACGCTGGCACCAAATAACAATTTTTGAGGTCTAAACTAATCCAGAAGGTAGATCAGAGGTAGCGTGCCGACGGTGATCACATCGACCTTGGAACCATTCCCGGCGTGCATCGTCACCTTGTCCTTAGCCAATCTTCGTTTATTCCGCGGATCATGTTTCGAGTTACAAATATGAGCAACCGAACCAGTATCAAATACGCAAGTGCTACTACGAGCATTAGTAAGGAACACATCAATAACATGTATATCAAATATACCTTTGTTCACTTTGCCATCCTTCTTATCTGCCAAATATTTGGGGCAGTTCCGCATCAAGTGACCATTTCCTTTGCAGTAGAAGCACTCAGTTTTAGGCTTGGGTCTAGCTTTGGGCTTCTTCACGAGAGCGGCAACTTGCTTGTCATTCTTCTTGAAGTTCTCCTTCTTTCCCTTGCCCTCTTTCTTAAAATTAGTGGTCTTTTTAACCATCAACACTTGATGCTCCTTCTTGATTTCTACCTCTGCCGATTTCAGCATCGCAAAGAGCTCGGGAATCGTTTTCGTCATCCCTTGCATATTATAGTTCATCACGAAGCCGTTGTAGCTTGGTGACAATGACTGAAGAACTCTGTCCATAACACTCTCAACTGGAAGATCCATTCTCAGCTGAGTCAAGTGGTTGTGATATCCAGACATTTTGAGTATGTGTTCACTGGTAGAATTGTTCTCCTCCATCTTACAGCTATATAACTTGTTAGAGACTTCATATCTCTCAACCCGGGCATTTGCTTGAAATATCAACTTCAGCTCTTGGAACATCTCATATTCTCTGCCTGATTCCCTTCCTTACTTGTTCATTTGATTCAGAGCACTAGGCAGATCTAGCGGGCGTGTAGGCAGATCCAACGAGGGCACATGGGGCGGCGGATCCAAAGCACGCGGCGGTGGTGGCAGGCTAGACAAAGCGTGCATGCGTGCGTGCCAGATTTCCGAGCAGGCATGGCCGCCGCCGCTGCGCCGTCGGTAGGTGCATTTTTTTTAATTTGTAAAATCATATCAGTGACGGGCGGGAAATAAGGACCGCCACAAGTATGTTTCCCTGTGAATGGCGGTTGAATAGTGACGTCCGCCATTGGTAGTTTGTGCAGTTAGTGAATTGCTAGTGGTGGGCGCTAGGTAAAGCCCGCCACTGCTAGGTCTTTACCAGTGGCGGGAGCCCGCCTACCACTGATGACATGTTATCAATAGCGGGAGGTCCGTGGCGGGCGCCCTGGGAGCCCTGCCTGCAATTGATGTGCTTTTGACACCCGCCACTGGTAGGCATGCTGTCATTGTGTCATTGCAAATCCTAAATCAAATTCATCCCGTTGTGTTGTGTGTTTGGAAATATCGAGATGTTGGGCTACTTTGCCTTGGTCGCACCCACATTTGCGTTTGCGTACCATCAGAAAATGTTTCCTAATTGTTATAGAATCGACGTCAATTTACTCCGCAGCAGCATAGTAAATTTCTAATAATTCTTTTTAGTAGCATGACTAAGGATGGCAATTTTACTCATGGGTACGGGTACCCGCGGGTACCGTACCCATATGGGTAGGGTATGGGCACACTTTTATACCCATGGGTAGTATTCATACCCTACCCATTAAGTCATGGGTAGGGTACGGGTATAGCCTTGTACCCGCGGGTAAACCCATACCTTGCCCATCTGTGAACTAATATTAAGTTGTCGTCTATTAGTCATTAATATGTCATGTGACTCATCTACTCCTATTAACTTAAAAGTATGATGTGATTTCTAAATTTGATAGTGGTCATTTACTCATCAACCTGTCATTGAGCTGAGATAATTTATTTTCTGTCAAATGTGCTATTAATGAGCGTAAAATTGTGAACAACTTGTGTATTATTTGTTCTACCCGTTGGATACGCAATGGGTACGGGTACGTGTCAGGTATGGGTATGGGTAAAGTTTCATACCCATGGGTATGGGTATGGATAGAATTTTGTACCCACTGACTATACGGGTATGAGTATGGTATTGCTCTACCCTGCCCATACCCTACCCATTGCCATCCTTAAGCATGACAACCATTTCTTTTCAACATGGCAAAACTTTCTATAATAGCATGACAAATAGAGTATTTCTGTATTAACATGACAATTTCCCAGTGTTCCCTTGAAGTGAGATTTTGAGGAAACACTCTCTGATGACATCATTTGCTCAAACGAGGCTCCTAAAGAAACGTTCATTTGCTCAGTTGACCTCTCTGAAGAAACACCCAGGGCGTGTTTGGTTGCCGTAGTAAATAGTAGTTGCGTTGCATACACATCTCAACTCAGCCTGGTTCTGAAAAAATAGCTTCATATGCGACATCTGCGAGTTGTTTGGTTGCCTGCATCTAGGGTCCCTGCATTAGGTAGTACGCAAGTGCGCTTTGTTTGGTTGCCTGCATTGGCCCAAGCGGCACATGAACTTGGTGTTTGGTTGCACGCATGAGGTATGATTAAGAGGTAGCACTTCACTTAGCAGACAGGGTTAAGAGCTAGCAGAGGGAAGGGGAGAAGAAGTGCAGTGTGCGCCAGACAATGGCGACTACGGTGGATAGTGGTCGTGGCGTCGTGTCCGACATGACAAGCATGGAGTCGTGGACGAGCGACCCCGTCGGCGGCACGGCGAGCGACACCGTCGGCGAACTAGTTGCGGTGCTCGCGCAAAGACAGTGGACAGAGGAGAAGAATGCAGTGCTCGCGCCATGCTATCATGAGTGCAGTGGACGAGAGAGGAGGCCGAGATGATCGACGCCGGAAACGACTCCAATGTAGTAGGGCGAGAGAGAGGAGGCGAAGATGATCGACCCCGTCAGCGGCGCGGTGAACTGCAGTGTGCGCGAAGGCATAGGACACAAGAAAGCAGTGTGCGCGCCATTGCAGCGTCAGTGTAGTAGGAGTACGACAGCGAGTAGGCCGAGATGAGCGACGCCAGAAACGACTCTAGTGTAGTAGCACGCGGGCAAGGAGATCAAGGGAAGGTCTTCGGCGTCGAGAGGGACGAATAGGAGGGCTCTGAGCAGAGGATAGAGGAGCTCGACATGGCGGCGTCAGTGCAGTAGACTGCTGTTCAAAGAGAGACAAAACTAAGATCGTCGAAACTAAAAATTTACAACACGAATGTTGTGAGGAACTGGGAGATTAGGCTGCTGGTCAAAGGAAATTTCAAATGATCGATCGTGCACGACAAATTTACAAAATTCGTCCAGAATAGCTCCAAACGGGAAAACGAGGTTAAAAACTTAGGGCCGACGAAACTACAAACCGATCACCTGAATGGAACCGTAGCATCATTGTACATCTTTTCCGTGTAGAGCTTACCACGAATCGAAGCATCGTTGTGTAGATTAGAGGGGCATAGAAGAGAGAAGTTTTGAAGAAGACACCACTTAAACACCTCGCATCCCTCCCGTTGTTTCCAGCTGGCTGCCCTTCCGCTCGGCCTGGCTCCAAAGAAACTGCAGACTGTTGCGTTTCCAGTCAGCCAGACCCAGAGGTGCTTTAAGAAGCGTACGATGCAGATCTATGTGAGCTACTAAACAGGTATTTCCCGTGCGGGTCTGGTTAGACTGTATGCAGGCAACCAAGCACTCCCCCGGTGCCTCGACCCGACCGAGTGTACCCTCATTGACGCCGCTTCCGCATTCGCCGTTCCCGCACCGTTTCCACACCTCTCGCCACGGCTGAGTCCATCCGACCACGCCCGCTGCGGCGGCGAAGAACCATCGGCAGGTGTCCCCAGCGGGCGGCGGCGCGGCGCCAGAGCTTACCACAAAGGCTGACCGTCAAAAGCAAAAGGCCTGGACGAATGCGCACACGGGGTCCGGCGGATGAAGAGCAGAGATTTAGTTCGTATCCGGAGCTGAGTCTGGGCATCCTATTATCAATTGCCTGCACCCGATCCATCCTCGCTGTAAGCTGGGGCGAAAGCCTTCTTCAAACCCCCTGCAAAATCCAGTGCAAATTCTTTCAAAGAATCACATATCCGCTCGTGTACCGGTTTTATCTGATCTCCGTTTGTGTTGATTTCTTTACCATTTTCCTATGGATTTGTAATATTTGTTTCTAAATACCATAATTGACCTTAGTTGAGAGTTTTCAAATTTGAAAAGACAACCTATGGACTAAAGCGTGATCTACAAATGAATTAGCCTTACCATATACGTACATCTTACATAAGTCATTGGAACTGAACCGATGGAGGTCCCATAAATAACAAGTTCATCCAATGAAGGATGAATTTATATTTGTCGGCAATAAAGTTTGGAAGAACAATGGTACCAGGGCCCTTCGATCTAGCATCAAGATCAGCGACATGCACAGTCATTTGACTAGGTCAAACCTAACTTTATACACGAATTCTACTGAAAATTTGCATGTTTACACCCTAGTACTCCCTCTGTCCGAAAATACTTGTCGAAAAAATGGATGTATCTAGACGTATTTTAGTTCTACATTCATTTTTATCCGTTTATGCGACAAGTAATTCGGGACGGAGGGAGTAGTACCTAGCATGTCCGTACCAGGAGGCACACCCAGCTTCTGGATCTGGCTTAAAAGATTCAACTCAAAAGAGAGACGCATATAAAGAGCAGTACAGAGAGATGTCTCTCTCTCTTCACAACAAAATTTTCTTTTCATGAGACGAAGCATTTCCAAACTCGACGGATCATTTGTCAAAGGGTCTGCTGAGTGTCGATCTGGGTCAATAAAGCTGAATTGTATGGGGTTTACAAAACTCAAGAAATCAAATACACAAGAGATATCGTAATAAATAAATTTATTAAGACATCAAAGTGTCAGGGAATTGGTTAAGTTACAAATGAGACGCCGATCAACGGAATAAATCTAAAAGGGCGCTTATAGGCGCCGGTGCGCCGGCCGAAAGTTTCGGCCGGTCCAGCCCGGGGCGTTCAATTTAGGCCACGTGGCCGTTGGATCCAAGCGGGAAAAAAAACAAATCGCCCCCAGCTCTCTTCTTCCTCGCGGAGTTGGTTGGATCCGCATATCCCGTTCGGGGGAGCGCGGCGCCGCGCCTCTTGTCCCCTCCGGTGGTCGTCGGTCCCCACCCTCACTGGTATTCCTCGTCGCCGCCGGACCCCGTCCTCGCCGGCCGACCTCGTCGCCGGTCCCCGCCCTCGCCGGCTGTCTTCATCGCCAGTTCCCATGCAACAACTCCACCTGCGTTTGCAGCTCTTGACGGCGCGGTTGTAGCTCGGCCGCCGCCCCTCGCCATTGATGCTCGCTGCAGGAAATTATGTCGACGGCGGCCGTCGGTCAATCAACGCCATTTTGAATGGATGTAGCAAAAAACTTCACCCGTAGTAGCAAAAACAACTACGGTTGCAGCAAAAATCAAACACCGTCGCCGTCTTTCGCGAGGTCGCAACTCTGCCTTACATGGATGTAGCAAAAACTTCAGCGGTAGTAGCAAAAATCTACTATGGTTGCAACAAAAATCGTCGTTGTCATCATCGCGAGGTCGCAGCTCCGCCTGATGGATGTAGCAAAAAACTTCGCCAGTAGTAACAAAATCCAACTGCGGTTGCAGCTTCCCCTTGTTGTGCAGTTTCATTGAAGCTTTTCTGTCTATGGTTGAAGCTTTTTTCAACAGCTGTTGAAGCTGTTTTAGGTGACGGTTGCAACACTAGTATACACGGGGTGCATCCAGCCATGGCGGCAGGCAGCCATGGCGGCCGGCGAGGGAGCGCCTGGCAGCCGGCGATGGAGGTCGTGGTCGCCCAGTCGCAGCCCGGAAGGAAGGGGGAAGGAGGGAGGGGATGCGCCTGCGTGAAGGCTTGAGGTAGGGGATGGATCTGGCCATGGCGGCAGGCAGCCATCGCAGCCGGCGAGGGGAGCCTGGCCGCCGGCGATGGAGGTCGTGGTGGCCCAGTCGCAGCTCGGGAGGAGGGGGAGGGGGGAGGGGACAATGCATCCAGGGGAAGGCGCTTGCGCGAGGAAGAAGAAGTACAGAAAAAAAACGTATGGGCAGCGTACGTGGAAAAGAGCGAGCGAGCGAGGGGCACCGGCCGAGCGTTCGGCCGGTGCGCCGATTCCAAATGTTTCCCAATCTAAAAATATGTAACAGAGGGATGTCTTGGGTGCATCCGTGCGACGTCCTTGAATGCAGACTCCATAGTATCGTATTTATGTTTCAGATTATTATTGCTTGAAACAGTAGTAATACTCAAGCCAATGTCCTGGAGGCAGAGTAGGCACTCCCACTCCATGCCAGTTGGTGTGGCGCCTCTCCACTCTTGCCAGTCGAATGCCAGAGCGAGCCTTTGGAGCTTGGGCATAGCTCCTGGCTCGAAGCTCAGATTCGCAGTGACATTTTCATCGGACCGGAAATCAAAGCACTCTAGAACCGGGAACAACCCCGTGCGGACCACCACCTTGTCTTGGGAGACGTCCGACACGTAGAACCTGGCGAAGACGAGGGAGGGAAGTTTTCCAAGAACACGAACCATGTCACTCGGCAGGTACAAGACACGCAGAGAGAGGATCCGGAGGCAGCGTAACTCACCAATCCATTTTGGAACTATATTAAATGACAAACCTTCCAAATGGATTGTCTGGAGATAGGGTGGAGGATCGGACAATGAGTCCAGCTGGCTGTCGTAGCCATCGTATTTATGCCAGCACTCGAGGGAGAGGTGCTTGAGGTCTCCAAGCATTCCAATGGAGGAGAGCAAAGCATCGAAACATCCAATCGTCATGCCTGGGAAGTAAGTGGGCACACGTAACTTCAAATCCTTCAGGTTGGTCAGCTCGCTGAGGCCTTTGATTTCCTCCAGAGAACTCTCTGACATGTCCGAACAATGCAGGGTGCGGACTGATTTCATGTTCTGGATCCCTTCAGGAAGCAATGTGCACTCTGGAAGTATCAAATGAAACAAGTTGGCCAAGCGAGTGATATCTGATGGGAACCTTTGTATGGGACGACAATGTAACTCAAGAATTTCCAAATGCACAAGCCCTTGAATTTCTACAGGCAGCGCTACATCCGCGGACAAAGCTGAAACCTTCAAATACCTTAGTAGAAACAAATGGCCAGTTGTCCTCAGGTCGATTGTCGTTTTCCAATTAACGGAAACTCAAAGGCAAGCACCCGTAGATACTTAAATTGTGGAAGAGGAAGCATGTACTTGGACTCTCCAAACTGTGTATATGATCGGACTTGTGACATGCTAGTAGCAAGGGTCTTCGACATTGCACCATCAACACTTGATTGGAGAGATAATCGACGAACTTTGTACTCACGACTATTAAATCTTGCCATGTCTTCATGCTTATATGCCACACTGATGAAGTTATCCTCTTTACTCTTGCTTAGGATCAAATCAAGCATCATGTCGTGTATTCTGCATGTAATTACATCCCCATAGCATGTTTCTTCAGGCTGAATCAGACCTCTATTGATAAGCTCAACGAAATAACTCTTGGCAACGTCTTCCAAATCTGCTCCATGCAAATTACAAACAAATCCTTCGGCAATCCATTGTCGAACTAGGTCATCCGTAATGATCAAACGGTCTTCTGGATACATGCCAAGATATAAAAAACATGGTCGGAGATGAATAGGAAGATGCGTATAGCTAAGGTTTAATATACCCCTCATCTCGTCCAAGGTGGGTTTTGTGGCAATCTTCGCGCCAAGAGAATTCTTTATGCTCTCCCATCCATTTGAAGATCCTGCTTCATGGCTAGCTAATAGGCTAGCTATGGTGATAATTGCAAGTGGCAATCCGCCACACTTCTTGAGAATTTCAACTGAAATTTCTTTGAATTGTATCGAGCAGACATTTTCAGACCCAAATACTCTATTAAAGAATAATCTTCTTGAGTCTTGCTCTCCAAGGGGCTTCATTATGTAAAGGCAGGCACGGTCATTGTGACACGCCCTGGCAGCTACGTCATCCAATCGTGTGGTTACCATTACTCTACTTCCATTATCATTTTCAGGAAAGGCACAACTAATAATGTTCCATGTCGATTGATCCCACAAGTCATCCAATAAAATAAAGTACCTATTGCAATTTTTGCACAAGTTATTCATAAATTATGTTCGTATACGATTATAAGGTATAGAGAAAGCATCAAAACTAAAACGAAGGAAACAAACATAGTAAAGGATGATGACCATTGTCTTTCAAAAATAAGGGGGACATATAGAAATATGGCAAAGTTTGTAATGAAAGGAAACCTTGGGGGTTCAATGTCCTAATTTTATTGTCCCAGATTATAACGACTTATATGCTTGCCACATAGAGGTTCATTTATTATAATGGACTACAAGAATAAGACATATAAACATGCTTTGTGTTTACAGTTTTGATCCTAATACTAATCTTTATGAACCAGCACAAGTTTTTTATAGCCGAACCGCCACACAATATTTTGCATTGGCCTAACAAAATCTCTTCGTCATGACTCATGGGTACAACTGTTTAAAAGTAAATGTCTCTCGGGAAATCATACAACTATCAAGAGAAGAACAAATACCTTTTATGTTTGAGGTGTTCTCTAAGCTGGTCAATGAAGTCTTGCAGCTCGTGAGCATGAGAAGACTCCTGCAGTCCAAGCTTGAATTGTAGGCCCCACCCATAAGGCTTTTCATATCAGGTCTTTGGGAGACCGAAACAAATGCCTTACTGTTAAATTGCCCTCCAATCTCATTATACACCTATTTGGCAAGTGTAGTTTTACCCAAACCTCCGAATCCCACAATAGAAACTACTTTGAGTTTCTTCTGTGAATCCATTAACCAATTGACAAGCCCTTCTTTTGGGCCATCAATACCCACCAGGCATGCCGCATCCTTGTAGATCGCCGACATCCGGGGATCCACAACCGCAACACCACGACTCGAATTGATGCAACCATCAATCTTGTATCTCTCGCGTCGAGCATTTGCTTCCACCGCAAGAACCTTGAGCTCCTTGATCCTCTTCGCTATCTTATGACGTCTCCCCAGCCTCCTAAGACGCTGAACCATCTTTCTAACAAAGCCTGCCTTTAAATGGGTACCTTCAATGTCATGCATGAAGTCATCGATGCAGTTCTCCATGTCATAGGACATCTCTCTTATATGGTCCCTCCGGTTCTTGGTCGGGGGATCAAGCTTGTCCATAAGCTCCATCTTGTCAAGGAGAGCTTTCATGGCACTAAGCTCATCCTTGAGGAAGGAGGCATGCCTCCTCACCCCTGTGAGCATCTTGTACTCGTCGCTGAGCAGCATGGTGAGCTTGCCGAGGAGCAGGTCCAACACCCCTGCCATTCCGACGAGCTTGGTGAGCTTGCTGCTTTTGTGAGTGAGAGCAAGCAATCCCAACCCAGTAGCGGAGGCAAATCGCAAGTTCTCGACAGCGCTGCCCTGGAACCAGAGAGAGAGAGGCGGTGGGGGTCAGTGACTCAAGCGGCGGTGCGAGCTAGTCGAGAAACTGGACGCCGGAGGAGCGTGCCGCCGTTGCCATGGCCAGAGACTGCCTTCCAGAGCTCCACGCCACCGGATCTGGGCGGGGAAGGTTATGAGGACAAGGGGAGGGCGTCACCGTGGCCAGGTGGTCCTGTCCGTGCCGTCGTTGACAGGGAAGAGGGTGGAGAAGAGGCTCCGTAGAGAGGGGAGAGTTGCTGCTGATGCTGCTGGGTTTGGGCGGAGAGAAGACGATCAGCTCGCCAGAGACCAGAGAGAATGGGACGGCCGGAGAGATGCTCAGCTCGACCGAGGACGGGAGAAGTGGATATTTTTTCTGAGAGTGGCCATGATAACGCAGCACGTCAGGCAGCTCGGATGGTGGAGCGATGAGTCTCGACGGGTAAGCAGTCCAACGACGACGACGAGGACCCGAGCTGGTAAAGGCGACAATCGACAAGCAGCACGCGCGTTCCATTAATGAAGTAAGAAAAAATTGAGCATCGAAAATGATATGTTGCCTACCCCTTTGCTGAAGTGCTTCAAGAGCACGCATGCTGGCATGCATATGCGTTGGCAAGTCTGAAAATGGTGGATTGACGCCTTTGACGAGCACTCATGATTTTTATTCTAGGCACCTACGTGTTACGTGAGGAGAGGGCTTACGTAGGCCACCCTGAAATTCTTTTCTTTTTTCCAAATGATAACGTCCACACGTGTGGCATGTTTGCACATCGCCCACGCGCCTTGGTCCGCGTTGATTCTGTTTTACACGAATCCTAAAGGAATTTGTTAGAATCTGAGTGCCATGTGGGCATCATCGACTGGTTCCGATAAAAAAAACTGCCCTCCCGAGTCGCCCCCGCGAGGCGACCGGGAGGCGCCCCCAAATCCCCGCCGGCAGGCTTCTCGTCTCCCGTCCCTTCCCTCGCCGCCGCCACAGGGCGCGACCGGGCGAAGCCCGGCCGGCGTCGGCGGCGGCGGGGCTCCCTTTGCCTCCTCGTGCAGCAGTTCTTCGCGGGCGGACGTGGCTGCTCCGAGGTGTGGTGCGGCGGCGACGGGGCACCACAGCGCGGCGCACGCCGGCGGTTTGAGGCGGCGGCAGATCGGCCGCGCGGTAGGCTGCGGATGGTGGCGCATCGGCGACCTCGCTTCCCCGTGGCAGGAGGTCTCGCGATCTGGTGCGTCGCGGCCGACAAGGACGGCGGCGGCGTGACCGGATCGGTTCGCGGCGGCGCGACCGGATCTATGCCCATGCGTGGGCCTTGATCGCTGGTCTGCCGTCGGCACGGTGGTGGGTGCGACTCGTCGGCAGCTGGGCAGATCCGCAGGATTCTACCCTTGTCTGGTCCTTGACAGCGCGGGCAACTCCGGGGGAAACCCTAGATCTCCTTGGGATCGAACGATGGCGGCGGTTTTGCGTCGTAGTCCCTCTTTAGGGCATTGTTTTGGAGTTTGCTCCGGTTGAAGG
This sequence comes from Triticum dicoccoides, assembly GCF_002162155.2. Lineage (NCBI taxonomy): Eukaryota > Viridiplantae > Streptophyta > Magnoliopsida > Poales > Poaceae > Triticum > Triticum dicoccoides. The sequence goes on along the minus strand of NC_041389.1, from coordinate 470,980,274 downwards.
GACCAGCGACGTCGGCGGCGCATGTCTAGTGGAGCAACTGTCGATGAAAATCGCGCCAACTACGGTCATGGCGGACGATAGCGGCGTCTTAGATGTCGTTCCCTTGTCGAGGCATCGTCATTGCAGTCTGCGTCATCAGGCTCGGGATGCTACGGGGGAAGCCCTAGATCTGGGTCTTTCGGATCGGACGATGATGGCGTTTTATCGCTTTCCCTCCTGGGGGCATCGTTTTGGAGTAAGTGATGGCTGGGGGGATGGTGGAGCGGTGCTTCATCTCACACATTGATGGCGGCGGATATCAGCGGCATGGCGCTGTGGAGGCTCGGCGTCCGATGCACGGAGATGGACTCGTGCAGGAGGAGGTTGCTGTGCGGCGTCATGGTGACGTCGATGGCAGAGTGGCCAGACAAGGTAGAAGCCTCAATATAATCTGAAGACGGACTTGTGGAAGATGGCCGCGACGACACACGAGTGCGTCTGACCGGATTGTGCCCCAGACCCGGTATGTGGCTCGGCTGGGGCTTCCGAATGAGTTTCGGCTTCCGGCTTTTGATGTTAGGCTTAGGTGAGTGATTTGGGTAGTGACCCAACTAGCACCCCTTCATCATTTTGGATAGGAGTAGTGGTATATGCTACCAAGATGGTCGATTCAGGCACATTGTTGTAATATTTTGTAAGGTCCTCGAGAATAATTAATAAAGTGGCTGTATGCATCTTCCAGATGCAGAGGCCCGGGGGCCATCCTCCTTTTCTAAAAAAATGTGGGCATCATCGTGTGTGTGAGCGTTGGAAAGTTCGCCCACACGCCCCGCAGCACGCGATTTACCAGCTGCGCTGTGTGGGCGAACTAGTTTCTGCCCACAAAGTCACCACCTAGTCCACGCGCGTGTGGGCGAAATGCTTTTCGCCCACACGGCACTCATACATTGTTGGTGGGCAACTGCAGTTGCGCGTACGTGGCAACTAGTTAAATACACATGGTAACTATGATTCGTTGCTAGATGGCAACTGCAGTTGCAGCAACCAGATAAACATACATGGCAACTATGGATGGACCACGTCACTATCAGAACCATTCAATGTTGTCCAACCCTCGACCAACTTTCCAAGCAAGCTGGTCATGCCGGAAGCAAACTCCCCGACTAGGTGCTCACAAGTGCCCTGACCTGATCAGAAAACAGAAAGTAACAAGTTCCGAACACATTAGAACATGTGCATAAGAAAAAGAAGGCAAAAAATAGTAAAGAGTGGTCAAATGCAAGAAAACATCATTCAAACAACAAAAAACATGCTTCATTACCTCAACGGGACAAGATGGAGCTAAATGCACATCCATCCACTTGCCGAAATTATGTGCCCCACCAAACACACTGTAGTCTATGGCATGCTTGACCATCAGCTAAAAAAATAGCAAAAAGAAAAAAGGTCAAAATAAGAAGCAATGACTATGGTCATGGATTGCAAGGAAAAAGAAATCAACGGGAACGGCAAAGTTGCCATATGGAGATAACCATGGTTGCCAAGTTCTTTATGAGTTGTTAGACATAATGAAAGCGGTGAGGTGGTCCAATGGAATGCACAGACAAAGTTGAATGCACAAATTATAATATGGATGCCAATTAAAATACTGTGCATTTGCCACACATAACCAAACGTGTTTGCCATGTTGTATACGCTATATAATCCTCTCCTTAAAAAGAAAAACTATGAACAACCAATATTGATCAGTTTTGTTTTTTCATACTATTTCCAACAGTGAACTTCCAGAAAGCGGTGCAAGAAAGAAGACAAAACTAACCTGCAATTTCCCATATTTTGTATCAGATATTCTGTCTGTGGCAAGCACAACCTTGACAACATCATAACTCCAGGCAGAGACAGCAAACTTATGTGGAGGCAGCTGACCTCCTATCTCAGTGAAGTCGACAATGGACAAATCAAGACGATCGACGTACATGAGCTGTTTTACATAATAAAGCGAGTAAGTAAATCAGAATATGTCACTGATCAGTGTTGTGCAAAAAAGGAAAACAGGTAAAAATGCGGGGAAAAAGAAAAGGAATATGACTACGGTTTAAATGTCGTTGGCAATACACTCTCCGTTGAGTCACAAGTTAAAAAATAAAAGAAAGATTTGCCATGGGCGTGGACGTATGTTTGCCATGTATCAGTAATTAAAACAAATGAAAAATAGATCAAGTGAACGCTATCTATGTTGTAGAAAACTATAATTTCCATGTAGGCGTCAACTACAGCTGCCATGTATCAACATCTTCACTTTGACATGCAAAAAGCACAAAAAAAATGAAAGTTGTCGTATATGATCAACTATGGTTGCCCTCAAAAAAGCAAAAAATCATTTAAAGCTCTATCAACATAGGGTTGACACAGTATGGCCGAACAGAGATGCCACATGCAAAACAAATTGCTGCCACTTATGAACAACTGTAAAAGTCTTCGAGGAAATAATGAACCGTGGTAAGAGCATTTGCAAAACAACAAGAAAAATACCATAAGGTGCAGCCGATAGCCCTTCTGGTACATCTTAATTGAGAATGCAACATGCCGAAAGTCGGCAATGAATTCGCACCAATTCATGTATTTACCATATTTTAGTTTCGCCTGCACAAAAGGAATTCAGGACAAAAGATGCCACATCGACAGTCAATAACAACAACAAACTGGCAGAGACTAGCTTCTACATGACATCCAAAACAAAAGATTGTGGGAAGAAGAATAGAGAGAGCATTCACCAGGATAGGGAAGCACTTGTTGCTTGGGCGCAACGACGTGGTAGGCGCAAAGACAGACGAGATCAGGTGCATCAACAACTTCATCTTAAATACCTCACCATGGGTTGTCGTTCCCTCCAGCGAAGTTGCCAGCACAGTCGTATTAGGCATGGATGCCATTCCAGGAAACAAACGGGGGAACAAAACTTTCTCGATCTTATTGTTCACCTCATACGGAACTTTGATTTCTCCACGGGGGACACCCAAAGTGCAGAACACAGATTCCTCGTCCAAAGGGATTCTTTCACGTCCCGGAATGACAAATTCCCTAGACGCAGGATAGTATATCTCACCAAGCCAGTCACATACAGGGTTCACTAGATTCATGCATCGAACATCCATCAATGCCTGCAATCCCATCTCACTGGTAGCTCCCTTCTGATCATCAGTGAAACCCTTGGTCAATGTAGTCAAGCATTCTTGCGAAGCCCTCTTGCACGGACATTTTTTCTTCTACATAACACAAAAGGGTCATTGTTGCCATGTTCAAAAAACTAAAAATTAGTTTTGACGGATGAATGTAAACTCGGTATCACAATAAAATAGATTGGGAAAAAGACCACTTTGTCGTCTTTTGTACGACCGGTCGCATGATTCCGTGCCGGTACCTCCATGAAGTCGTCATCATCGTCTTTCTGGTCACCACGATCCATTGTGCTACGGTAAGAACAAAAAACACGCTAGTATAAATGAAAACCCAGCCGACATATGTAGAAGGACATGCACGAAGAAATGAGGCAGTAGATATCATTGACAACAAAATGAAAACTGCCATGTTTACCCTAAAAAGAAATCTATATGATGTGTCATAAGAGGGAGTTGCCACCTGCAATCTGAAAAATGCATGACATATGCTACTAAGCAAGACGAAGAAGCTGACAAAAAAAGTACTTGAGAAAAAGGCATGCAAAAATAATGCCATGCTGCGTATATGTAGTTTGCCAACTCCCTGAACGCAAATTAGCAAAAATAGAGACGTGGATGCCTGCATAAACAAGCTAACTGAAATTTTTTGGGTTCAATCAGAAGTTGCCATGTACTGAAAAGGATTTACGTTACCATGTTTGCGCAAAAACAAGCATGTCAAATAAAGTCTCAGTGTGTGAAAGGAGGTAATTGCCATCTGGTGAACATGCACAGTAGGCGAAAAATGATCACCAAAACAAGTGAAAAAACATGGCAACTGACATGTTTGCTTTAGAAATGGCAGTTGCCATCTAGCATAATCAAGTTGCCATGTTAGTAGTAAAACAATGTGGCAACTGAGGCAGCAGAGAGGAACACCCAACTGCCATCATCCAACTTATTATCTGGCAACTGTCACATTGGCTTCACAAAAAGGAGTTGCCAACTAGCAGTTCCAAGTTGCCCTGATAGGAGTGAACAATGTGGCAACTAAGGCATGGCAGTGGAACACCCAACTAATATTATACAAAATATAATGTGGCAACTCACACATTGGCTTCACAAAAAAGAGTTGCCGTCTAGTAGATTCAAGATGCCGTGTTATCACAAGACAGCGTGGCAACAAATTGAGTATGTGGAACACACAAACTGCCATTATCCTGCGTAGGACATGACAACCGTCAGAGTTGATTCAGAAAATTAGTTGCCATCTAATAGGATAGTTGCAGATAAATAATCGCACTGAAATTGCCATGCCTGCACAAAACATAATAGCAAATTAAAGCAATTCCAAGCAAAGCCCGGACTGCCATTATCCTACACATGTAAAATGCAACTATCTAGATCTAGGGTTCATACCCAACTATCAGTCCCTAAAGTTCGACTGCAACATCGCCCCTAAAACAATGATAATCATAGCCTACGAGACAATCAAAACTAACAAAAACACGGTAGAAATCGCCACCACACAAGATGTGCAAGCATCTAATCTCTCAGAAACAAAGAGAAAGTTGCCGAACGGGCGAGCCTCGCCGGCTTGACTACCAGCACGACGACGACAGAACTACGCAATGCCGGCCTAAATGGCACACACGCGACTCCCCCGCCGACGAGGACATTTGAGCATCGCGAATCAGCCAGATTCCACCGGGATGCGGCCAGGGAGGAATGGAGACAAGTTCGACCATTAGAAAGCTTCGAGAACCTTAACTACTCGCGGTGGCTGCTCCGGAGACGACGCTCCGGTCCGGTGAACACCAGCGACGGCCGCGAATACCCGCGACTCTTCCGCCGCCGCCGCCTTCCCCTCTCGACTGCTCCTCCTATTGATAGAAACTGCTGCTGTAGCGGGGAATGGGAAGAAATGGA
>NC_041389.1:470931761-470975014 GCF_002162155.2 Triticum dicoccoides | reverse complement strand
GGAAGGCAACAGATACAGTCGTGCGCGGCATGCGGGCGCAACGACGGTCCCACCGCACGTCCCACTCGCAACCGCGACCTCCCGGAGCGAGAAACCAACGTGCGGGCGAACTGCCAAACCTCCACCCACCAGCCTCGTCCTACGTGGCACGCGAAAACTGCCTTAGTGCGTCAAGATTCGTGCAGACTTAGCCGGACAGTGATCCAGGCGTGTGGGCGAGTTGCCAGATTACCACACGTGTGGGCGCTAGTATTTCCAATTTTTTTTTGGTGAGCAGAGAAATCAAGGCTAAAGAAGGGTCATAAGCCCCTAAAAAAAGAAGGGTCATAAGTATTCCCTCCGTTTCAAAATAGTTGATTCAACTTTGTCTAAAGTTAGTATAAAATTGGGTCATCTATTTTGGAACGGAGGGAGTAATTACTAGTGTTGTTTTTTGAGCTGAACCAGGTTCATTTATTAACAGTATTATTGTTTGAGCTGAAGAAAGGTCGGTTTGCACAACACACGGGATATAGGATCAATACGTGCCGTCGGATCAGCTAAAAATGGACGCAGATCTGGGACAACAGACCGGATCGTCATACGTGTCGGTCCAGGATTGGACGTGAAGATCCCGAGTACGACCCCGACGAGTCCGACGACGAAGACCCTGAAGACGAGTCCGACGAGTCCGACGACGAAGACCCTGAAGACGACCCCGAGCCCGATCCCGAGCCCATCGAAGAAGACGACGGCGGCGTGGACATCGTCAACACCGTCACTGCACTCCGGGCGCTGATCGCGCGAGGTCCGATAGTCCGCCACATCCGCGTCGCGCGCGTGCCGTCAACCCACCATGCGGCCGTCCTCTACGACGCGCTGCTTGCAGTGAACATGCCGCCGGGCATGTTGATCTACAACATCGAGCGTCTCCGCCACCTGAAGCTCGGGAGGGAGAAGGTCGTCTCCAACATTCTCTCTCGGTCGATCCCCCGCCTCCGCGGACAGCCGAACAGCGAGCCCACCAAGGAACATCTCCGCCGCGACGCCGCAAGCCTGGTGGGCACGGCCCATGCAGTGGGTGGTGATTTCCGCGCCCGTGGCGTGGAGGTCGCCGCGCAGATCACCGCATTCGCCAACAGGGTCGACGAACCCAAGAACTCCCCTGATCTGGATGAGCTTCGGATCGCTGTCAACAGGCTGCTCAATGACCCGGTCAATTTCATGGCGGTACAGGCGCAGCCGCAGGCGGCGGCGTGATCCTGAAGTTCGGAAGTCTACATAGCGCGTAAATCCCTTAGTTCCTCTTTGCAGAATGTTTGTTTCCTTATGGTACCAGTCTGCATCTCGAATTTCGTGTTCAGTTGGACTCAGGTGCGTTTGCACAGCGATATCGTAGTATACAGTAGTTGAAATGAGATGGTGTTCGTCCGTGTTCGTGTGATGGGTGACTTTGGTCTGTGGAGATTTTGGTTCTTTATCTTTCCAGCACTCAGTGAATGAATGAAATACTATAAAGATGTTTGGTCCTTTGGAAACGATCTCTGTTTGCCTCATGAATCTCTTGTATGAACTTGGTTGATAATTTTTCCCATTTTTGCATCGATGTATTCTCCCGTTTGATAGTATGTGCTTCACTCAATTGATGCAAGGCCAATTCAAACGCATGACCCCAAATGAATGTCCGCCTTGTCCGAATTTTGTCCCTTTGGATAGGGCAATGGGGCGGCGTCCGTGCGTTTTCTTGAATGCGCTGGGCGTGCACTCAACACGCGGATACATCTCTTCCGCCACGACCGGCTGGTGGCCCTATGTATATATATTTTTGGCCATCGAAACACGATTCTTTTATTTCATTCAACGACATTTTGATATATGAAAGTACATAATTCACCAATTCTTCGCCGTGAAAGCAAGACCGAAGAAAACAAAAACTACAATCACTTTAAAAGGATTGACAGATGAAGTGATGCAAATAACTATCCTTTCTAAACAAGGGTAAAGCATCTTTGTTTGTATCAGTTTAAAGGTGCAAAGGCCCTTTGGCGTGTCTTGGCAAAAGGGACACTTCTCCCTACCTTTCATTATTAATCTTCTCATAGGGAATTATGTGCTGGATTGAAAAAATGGGAGATCTCAACCTGCTATACCGCAGCTGCACACCTGCTTTGGTTTGCTGTACCGAACTGTATCCTTCCATTGTATTTCTGAAAGTTGTGATGCCAAGACATATATGAAAGTTGATTTCCTGTACCGAACTATATGCTGCGCTGCATTTCTTATAAAGTTCTAATGCCAAGACCAATGCAGTGTACTCCCTCCGTTCCTAAATATAAGTCTTTGTAGAGATTTCATTATGAACCGCATACGGATGTATATAGATGCATTTTAGAGGGTAGATTTAGGAACGGAGGGAGTATGATGTAGCAGTTCATACTAGGCTTATAAGATGCTGACATCTGGAACGAATTTGAATTCCATGTGTACATGGCCTGCTACCTCGTAGTACATTGCACTTCTAAACCGTTTAGACTGTTTTTGATTTACCAGATATTATCGGAACCAAACATCTTAGGCATCTGTGATGCTCAGTAATACTGGTGTTTTATAATTGATTTACAAGTGAAACACACACACCTGTACTATTGCAGGTAAAGGGTCTCGCTCAATCACATCCCATCTAAAATCACATAAACATTCTTTGGTTTCTTTGTTTCTTTTCTCGGTTTTCACTGGGCATTATTCCTTTTCTTTCTTTTTCTTTGTTTTTTCTTTTGGTTATTTCCTTTTGGTCTTCTTCATTTTTTGGCTTCTTTTTTGGTTTTCACTGTTTTCATTCTTTTGCATTGGTTTTCATCATTTTTTTTATTTTCTTCATTTCTTTGTTTATTATTTGGCTTTCGTTGGTTTTCATTGTTTCTTTGTCGGTTTTCATCACTTAATTTTTTTCAACACATGTGTACTTTTTTCAGTGTACATGTGAAACATAATTTTTGACAAACATTGAACATTTTTCAAATGGACAACGTACATTTTTTTTCTTAAATACAACTTTTTTTAATACATGGTCAACATTTTCAAATATATGGCGAACATTTTTTAATTGCAATAACCATTTTGCAGAGATAATATACATTTTCTGTATATACATCTGAAACATTTTTATATACATGTTTAATATTTTTTAAATACAAATTACTTTTTAAATATATGTTTTTGATGTGTACTTATTATTTAATGTATGTTGTACATTTTTCATATACGTTAGGAACATTCAGCGAGCTGGGCATACATCTTGCTGTAAGCAAGATATAGCCCTGGTGCAAAAGAACCGGTTTGGCTATAGCATTTTTACTTTTCGTGACCCGGGCCCAAACTGAAATCACGCACGGTCCAGTGCCTCTTAACCCCCCTACCCCCAGCCCGAAATTTTGCTCAGAAAAAAAAATATCCCGAAATCCACCACGCAGGACGATGGCGATGGCGGCTCGCGTCGGCGGCTACGCGGGGAGGGCGATGGTGGGCTGACGTGCCCCCTTCTCTCGGTGACCCTCCTTCTCCGACGCCACCCTTCTCGCCGGGACGCTCCTTCTCCGACGCCCTCTCTCCCGGACAACTTCGACAAGGATCGCACAGCTCACGGCAAAGGGCGGCGTCGTCGTCCTTGCTGGAATTTTGTCTATTATGGGCCAGCCCAATAGCAGTTTCAGAAATTCCTAATAAATCCTAGAGACCCACGCAGCCCATTCGTGCAAGGCAAGAGGTGGAACTAAAGTTTAGTCCCATATTGCTAGTTTAGAGGGAGTTGGACCTCTTTATAAGGGAGGTTCTTTCCCCACATGTATGAGCATGAGAACAAGAGGGACATCCACGCGCGCTCCTCCTCCGCCGCCCACCTCGCCATGCCTCGTCACGACGTGACGCGACGCGGGTTGCGGGAACGAGCTGATATCTAAATTTTTGCCACGCACTACGAGTATACGAAAGGTCAGACGAAAGGTGAAAAGATTTTTGCGATAGCGGAGTTTGAAAATGCCATTTCATATATGCAACTTGCTATGCTGTCTGCTCTAGACATGTTTAGTTACGGTTCGTATATGAAGATGCTATTTACCTTCTCTTTGTCAAATCGCATGACTTATTTTATCACTGCTATACTAGTCATGCTTTATCTAGTATATTTCTGTTAATAAAATCATTCGGTAAATTGCTCATATTTCCAACAATCCAAAAACCTTATGATAGGCAATTTACCCCAAGTGGTTTTGCTGCTTCCATGAGACCTCCTATGTTTGAGGGTATCCACTATAAGAGGTGGCGCGTGAGAGCAGTCTTATGGTTTCAAACCATGAGTTGCTATGACGCCACTCTTGGCAAACCCGAAGGAGAGCAAGATGCTCAAGAGGCACAAGCTTGTCAGAAAATGGATACCTTGTTTAAGGCTGCTCTCTTGAGTGTACTTGGTGAGAACATAGTTGATGCTTATGCGTCAATTGATAATGGAAAAGATATGTGGGACGCGCTCGGGGCCAAGTTTGGGGTCTCGGATGTTGGCACTGAGCTGTACATCATGGAGCAATTCTATGACTATAGGATGACTGAAGAGCGCTCCGTGGTTGAGCAAGCTCATGAGATACAGTCATTTGCTAGAGAACTTGAGCACTTCAATTGTATCCTACTGGACAGGTTTATTGCCGGAGGTATCATCACTAAGCTTCCTCCCACGTGGAGGAACTTTGCTACCTCACTGAAGCATAAGAGGCAGGAGTTTTCCGTTCCGGATCTCATTGGTACTCTTGATGTGGAAGAAAAGGCGAGAGCAAATGACAACCGTGCTCGAGGTATTGAAGGAGGTTCTAGTGCCAATCTGGTACAGAAGAAGAACTTCCAGCCCCACAAGTTCAAGAACAAGGGCAAGTTTGATGGTAAAGCAAAGTTTGATGGGAAGAACAAGGCTGTGCAGCACACGAACTTCAAGAAGAAGAATGACAAGAAGAAAGGTGTTTGTCATGTGTGTGAGGATCCTGGTCATTGGGCTCCTAGTTATCCTAATCGCTATGACAAGCGTCATCCTGGGAAAGGCGGCAAGACCGCTGATGTTGTCATTGGAGACACTGACATGAAGGATGCTGGGTATGGTATATTTCCCACTATTCTTTCAGTATGTCATTCTCCTGATTAGTTGATTGACACGGGTGCTAATGTGCATGTATGCGGTGATATTTCCATGTTTTCATCTTATCAGACCGCAGTGACTTCAACCGTGCTGATGGCAACGGCTCAAGTGCTTCTGTTCGTGGTGTCGGCACGGTCGATCTGAAGTTTACTTCGGGGAAGATCGTGCGGCTGAAGAACATGCATTATGTCCCCTCTGTCAATAAAAATCTTGTTAGCGGATCTCTTTTGTGTAGAGATGGCTACAAGCTTGTCTTTGAGTCGAATAAATTTGTAATTTCCAAGTATGGAACCTTTGTTGGTAAAGGCTATGAGTCAGGAGGCCTATTTCGTTTATCCTTATCATACGTTTACAATAAAGTTGTTAATCATGTTTGCAACAATAGTGAATCAAATGTGTGGCATTCACGTCTCTGTCATGTTAACTTTGGTTGCATGTCGCGACTAGCAAAGTTAAACTTAACCCCTAGTTTCACCATTGTCAAGGGATCTAAGTGTCAAGTGTGTGTGCAAGCTAAGCAACCTCGTAAGTCTCATGTGACTGCGGAAACGAGAAATCTTGCACCACTAGAGCTCATACATTCAGATCTATGTGAAATGAATGGTGTTTTGACAAAAGGTGGAAAGAAGTATTTTATGACGTTGATTGATGACTCCACTAGATACTGCCATGTGTATCTTCTGAAATCTAAGGATGAGGCTTTGAACTACTTTAAGATCTATAAAGCTAAAGCGGAAAACCAACTTGATCGAAAGATCAAGAGGCTTAGGGCCGATCGTGGTGGAGAGTATTTCTCAAATGAATTTGATCCTTTTGTGCGGAACATGGTATAATCCATGAGAGGACGCCTCCCTATTCACCTCAGTCAAATGGGGTGGCCGAACGAAAGAACCGTACTCTAACTGATTTGGTTAACGCCATGTTAGACACATCGGGTCTCTCCAAGGCATGGTGGGGGGAGGCGATATTGACTGCATGTCATGTCCTAAACCGAGTTCCCACAAAGAACAAAGAGATAACTCCATTCAAGGAATGGGAGAAGAAAAGGTTAAAGCTCTCTTATCTACGAACCTGGGGTTGTTTGGCGAAAGTCAATGTGCCAATTCCAAAGAAGCGGAAGCTGGGACCAAAAACTAAGGATTGTGTTTTCCTGGGATATGCTTTTCATAGCATTGGTTATAGATTCTTGGTTGTAAAATCTGAGGTACCTGACATGCATGTCGGTATGATCATGGAGTCGAATGATGCGACTTTCTTTGAAGATATCTTCCCCATGAAGGATATGGCTACCTCATCTAATCAGGAGATGCCTAGTTCATCAAATCAGGAACCCGTTACAATTACTGAACCTGCCATTTCGATGGAACACTTTGAAAGTCCTATGGAGGAGAACAATGAAGTTCCTACTAGGAGCAAGAGACAGAGGACTGCAAAGTCCTTTGGTGACGATTTTCTTGTGTATCTCGTAGATGACACTCCCAGTTCTATTTCAGAGGCCTATGCATCTGAAGATGCTGACTACTGGAAGGAAGCAGTTCGTAGCGAGATGGATTCCATCTTGGCGAATGAAACTTGGGAGATAACTGATCGTCCTTATGGGTGCAAACCTATAGGATGCAAATGGGTATTCAAGAAGAAGCTTAGGCCTGATGGTACTATTGAAACCAAGGCTCGGCTCGTGGCTAAGGGTTATACCCAAAAGGAAGGTGAAGACTTCTTTGATACTTACTCACCTGTGGCTCGACTGACCACTATTCGAGTTCTACTTTCACTAGCTGCATCACATGGTCTTCTCGTTCATCAAATGGATGTTAAGACTGCTTTCCTAAATGGAGAGTTGGACGAGGAAATTTATATGGAACAACCAGATGGGTTTGTAATAGATGGTCAGGAAGGGAAAGTGTGCAAGTTGTTGAAGTATTTGTATGGACTCAAGCAAGCACCCAAACAGTGGCATGAGAAGTTCGAAAGAACTTTAACAGCTGCAGGCTTTGTTGTGAACGAAGCTGACAAATGTGTGTACTATTGCCATGGTGGGGGCGAGGGAGTTATGCTTTGCTTGTATGTTGATGACATACTGATTTTCGAAATAAATCTGAATGTTATTAAGGAGGTCAAGGATTTCCTATCTCGCTGCTTTGAGATGAAGGATTTAGGAGTGGCTGATGTCATTCTGAACATCAAGTTGTTGAGAGACGATGATGGTGGGATTACATTGCTTCAATCTCACTATGTGGAAAAGATCTTGAGTCGCTTTGGCTACAGCGACTGCAAGCCCTCTCCAACACCATATGATGCTAGTGTGTTGCTTCGAAAGAATTGAAGAATTGCTAGAGACCAATTGAAATATTCTCAGATTATTGGCTCGCTTATGTACTTAGCCAGTGCTACAAGACCTGACATCTCTTTTGCTGTTAGCAAACTGAGCCGGTTTGTCTCAAAACCAGGAGATGTGCATTGGAAAGCTCTAGAGAGAGTTTTGCGTTATTTGAAAGGCACTGCGAATTATGGAATTCACTACACTGGGCATCCAAAGGTGCTTGAAGGGTATAGTGACTCAAACTAGATCTCAGATGCTGATGAGATAAAGGCCACGAGCGGATATGTATTCACTCATGGAGGTGGCGTTGTTTCTTCGAAGTCTTGCAAGCAGACCATCTTAACGAGGTCAACAATGGAAGCAGAACTCACAGCACTAGATACAGCTACGGTCAAAGCAGATTGGCTTCACCGGCTCTTGAATGATTTGCCGGTTGTTGAGAAACCTGTACCGGGTATCCTTATGAACCGCGACAATCAAACTGTGATCACGAAAGTGAACAGCTCAAAGGATAACATGAAGTCATCAAGACACGTTCAGAGAAGGTTAAAGTCTGTCAGAAAAATGAGAAACTCCGGAGTTATTGCATTGGATTATATCCAAACGTCTCAAAATCTGGCAGATCCTTTCACTAAGGGTCTATCACATAATGTGATAGATAATGCATTGAGGGAGATGGGTATGAGACCCACAATATGAGTTGTTCATAGTGGTAACCTATTCTTTATGATTGGAGATCCCGTGAATTAGATGTGGAAGACAAGTTGTTGGTCAACTCGGAGGAGAGTACCCTTACTGTTTAAATACCACTCCATGAAGATGCAATACTCTTGTAATCTGCATGATAGGTTGATGTATATCTTAATGTGTTCTAAGTGGCTCTTTGAAGCAGAGATGTTGTCCTGCAGAATATCTTTTGAAGAACGCACCTATATGAGTCTGATTGTTAAACGTCGCAATCTATGAGAGTAGGGTTATCTCTAGTAAACTCATGAAAGGTCTCGGAGTATGCCGCATAAGTCCACCCGCGGGGAAGACCCACGGTAGCCATATATCGGTCAAGGCTTTGTGTGAAGCTAGATTCGCAGAAAACTTGCAGTTCAAGGCCCAGTCCACTGTTCAAGTTGCTTACTAGTGTAGCATAGAGTTCTAGGTGGAAGTCCAACTTAATAGTCTCCACTACAGTACCGGTATATAAAACAGTGTTTTGGAACCAAAGGCAAATTTTGTGTGCCTCTGGGATCTGGCGGGGGAATGCTAGATTTTTGTCTATTATGGGCCAGCCCAATAGCAGTTTCAGAAATTCCTAATAAATCCTAGAGGCCCACGCAGCCCATTCGTGCAAGGCAAGAGGTGGAACTAAAGTTTAGTCCCACATTGCTAGTTTAAAGGGAGTTGGACCTCTTTATAAGGGAGGTTCTTTCCCCCACATGTATGAGCATGAGAATAAGAGGGACATCCACACGCGCTCCTCCTCCGCCGCCCGCCTCACCGCGCCGCGGGTTGCGGGAATGAGCCGAGACGATGTCTAAATTTTTGCCATGCACTATGGGTATGTGAAAGGTTAGACGGAAGCTGAAAAGGTACAACCCTTCAGCTGCTGGCTGTTCGCTTCATCTCCGTCTCTTCGTTTCACCTCCCGTTGCTACCCTCTCGCCTCCTTCTCTTGCGCTTATAAAAGGGAGGTCGCTCCTCTCAGAGAGACGCACCAGAACTACTTCTTCCTCTCGCCACCGGTTCCTGAGCACTGCACTACTGCTACGATCTTCCCCATCCTGGCTTGCGGCGTACACCGCAGGTCGGGACAGTAGGCCTCCGAAACCGCACCTTTTGAGTCCTGTACGGGAGAAGGGTGATAAGGTTTTTGGGGAGCGCTCAGCGCGACTACTGACTTCTTCGTCACGGACTCCGATGACTACTTCCCGACGTCGACAACCTCCTCGACGACATGGCTGGCGAGGCCACCGATCCCAAGTCCAGTGCTACCGCTGCTGCTGTCCCGTACGTGTTCTTACTCTTTCTATTAGAGGTCCTGCTACAGTTCCTTGTTCTACTATTTGCCCTAGATATGTTAGACTCTATTTCATATATGCAACTTGCTATGCTGTCTGCTCTAGATATGTTTAGTTACGGTTCGTATATGAAGATGTTGTTTACCTTCTCTTTGTCAAATCGCATGACTTGTTTTATCACTGCTATACTAGTCATGCTTTATCTAGTGTTTCTGTTAATAAAATCATTTGGTAAATTGCGCATATTTCCAACAGTCGTCCGGCAGACACCCGAAGCACCGAGCTACCGTCCGCCACTCCCGGCTCGGCCTCCACATCCTCCATGCCCACCATGAGCCAGCAACAAACTCAGTCGGCAGGCAAGCTCTCTGTCGGGATCTCACTTTGTTTGCTTGTGCTTGAACCTGTTTGTTCCTTTCATTCGTCGTTGTCTGTACTAATCATAAAACTGACACTTCTTCTTCGTTACAACCCCCCTGAACACATCCATGGACGAGATCTATTCATACCCCTTCATAATAAAGGGTAGGATGGTCTTTTCAGAAAATACGTTGCAGGCACCTGTCCCGTTCTGAGTCCGCCTTGGACCGGCCCATTAATGAATTATGTACCATAGCACTAGCACCAATCGAAAATCCAAAAAAACTCAGTCGGCAGGCAAGCTCTCTGTCGGGATCTCACTTTGTTTGCTTGTGCTTGAACCTGTTTGTTCCTTTCATTCATCGCTGTCTGTACTAATCATAAAACTGACACTTCTTCCCCCTGAACACATCCATGGACGAGATCTATTCATACCCCTTCATAATAAAGGGTAGGATGGTCTTTCCAGAAAATACGTTGCAGACACCTGTCCCGTTCTGAGTCCGCCTTGGACCGTCCCATTAATGGATTATGTACCATGGCACTAGCACCAGTCGTTGTCTGTACTAATCATAAAACTGACACTTCTTCTTCGTTACAACCCCCCTGAACACATCCATGGACGAGATCTATTCATACCCCTTCATAATAAAGGGTAGGATGGTCTTTTCAGAAAATACGTTGCAGACACCTGTCCCGTTCTGAGTCCGCCTTGGACCGGCCCATTAATGGATTATGTACCATAGCACTAGCACCAATCGAAAATCCAAAAAACTCAGTCGGCAGGCAAGCTCTCTGTCGGGATCTCACTTTGTTTGCTTGTGCTTGAACCTGTTTGTTCCTTTCATTCATCGCTGTCTGTACTAATCATAAAACTGACACTTCTTCCCCCTGAACACATCCATGGACGAGATCTATTCATACCCCTTCATAATAAAGGGTAGGATGGTCTTTCCAGAAAATACGTTGCAGACACCTGTCCCGTTCTGAGTCCGCCTTGGACCGTCCCATTAATGGATTATGTACCATAGCACTAGCACCAGTCGAAAATCCAAAAAAATGGTGATACTATTAGGCGTCGAACACACAACCTCCTTGTTTGTGAATTTGCTAATAGCCACTAGTACCACCACCATTTGGTTATAAATATTGAGCGCAGTTATTTATCACCAAGAATAGACGTGTTGTAGATGATTTTTTATTAGAAATACTGTAGCAGAACAAAATTGGCACTGTACAACCGGACCAGACATTCTAGCTAAAGCGTCTTTTATAGCTTAATGTGTTTTTTCATCTTTTGGAATATTTTTAAAATACAAAACCTTTTTCAAAACTTGAACTTCTTTTGGAAACGCGATTTTTCATTTCAAATTTCTGAACCCTTTTTATGAAAAATACTTTGATTTTGTGAATATTTTTCAAATCTTAGGAACCGTTTTTCAGAATTGTAAACATTTTTCTGAAGCTGCCAACATTCTTTCAAAAAGACGAATAAATTACTCAATTTGTGAACATTTTCTTGAAAACATGAAATTTTTTAAATTTCTAAACATTTAAAAAATGCAAATACTTTTCCAAATTGGTGAGCATTATTGGAAAATAAAAACACAAACATTTTTTCAAACTGGAAAAAAAGTGTTCAAGTTACTAAAATTTTCATCCACACTTTGAAATTCCAAAATTGTTGAATTTTTTTAGGAAATTGTTAGGAAAAAAATAAAATGTTTATGTTGAGTGATAATGACGGGAATTACAAATACACTCATCTAAATGGTATGTTTTAGGCTATGGATAAATGATCCCAACGTCTTGTAAGAGCCTGGCTTGGACATATGAGGTATCCATGTCAGGTTTGAATGATTTCCAATATCGTTTACATGTTGCGACACGTCTGACCATTTATCATCCTATTTTCATCGAGAAACTCTAGAAAATCCAAAACTTCTCAAAAATCTAAACAACTTGGCATTGTGCCTTGAATTGTTCATAGAAGCTAGTGGAAAATATTGAGGGTTATTTGACGGATGTCGAAAAACAAACAGCTTTCAAACGGACCCTTCTGGCCTATCCGAACACCCTCCGTTGAACATAGTTTATTTTTGAAGATCCTTAAATGAACCTCACTTTCGCAAGAAGGTAGGCATGCCCATGGTAGGCACATGCCTGGTTCGGACGATTTTTGAAACCATTTGCAAGTAGTGACACATACGGTCATTTATCGGCCTTCTTAACCAAGAAATTTTCAAAAAAAAATGCAAAATTGGGCGAAACCCCAAACAATTTGCATGGTGCCTTGAGTTGGTCATACAAGGCCATGAAAAACGGGGCATTTTAAGGGATGTCGAGAAATGAGGTGCTCCCAAACATACTGTTCTGACCAATCCGAACACTCTTCATTGAACATGGTATTTCTTTGAAAATATCAGGACTGCCCCCAACTTTTTCAAGCAAGTGGGCATGCCCATGTTAGGCATCGATACCTAGTCTGAATGATTTCCGACACCGTGTGCATGTTGCGACATGTTCTGTCATTAATTATCAATTTTTTTCACCGAGAAGACTCCAGGAAATGTAGAACTTGTCGAAAACCCTAACAACTTTTCATGATGCCTTGAATTGGTCATACCAGGCCCTTGAAAGAAATTTGGAGTAATTTCAAGGATGTCGAGAAAAAATTGGAGTAATTTCAACGATGCCGAGAAATAACATGCTCTCAAACGGAGCCTCATCGCCCCGAGAACATACTTCGTTCAACATGGTCTATTTTTGTACATCCTTAAAATGATCCCAACTTTTTCCACCAGGTGGACATGCCCCTCATAGGCATCCATGCCATGTTTGAACAATTCCCGACACCATATGCAAGTTGCGACACGTCCAACCTTTTTTTTGCATTTTCTTATCGAGAAAACTCTAGAAAAATACAAATCTCGTCGAAAACCAAACAACTTCTTCTGGTGCCTTGAATTGGTCATACGAGGCGATGAAAAAAAAATTAGGACCATTCAAGGATATCGAAAAACAACGTGCTCTCTGATAGACCCTTCTGGCCAACCCGAACACCTTCCATTGAACATGGTGTTTTCATGGACATCCTTGAAATTACCACAACTTTTTGTCACTTGGACATGCCCATGGTGGGCATCCATGGCAGGTTTGAACTACTTCCGACACCATATGCAAGTTGCGACACGTCTAGCCATTTATCGACCTTTTTTTATCGAGAAAATTTTAGAAAATGCAAACTTGTCGAAAACCCATGCAACTTGGATTGGTGCCTTGAATTGGTCATACAAGGCCATGAAAAAAATACTGGGGGCATGGATGCATACCATGGGCATGCCACCTGGTGGCAAATGTTGGGGTCATTTCAAGAATGTCGAAAAAAACACCATGCTTAATGTATCATGTCCGAGTAGTCATCCATGCCAGGTTTGAAGAAACATGTATTTAAAATCATAATTTATATAGATACTTAAAGCTGTCATTTTAAGTTTCTAACATAACTAATAAATACAAAATGATAGAATTGAAAACAACAAATGCTTTTTAAAAGTATTTAATAAATATTTAAATGGAAAAAGAATTGAAATCATGATTTAAAATAGTTACTTTGGTATTTTAATTTTGTACAAAAAAGTTTTAAAAGGAAAAAGAGATAAATTAACAAAATAAGAGAAAAATAAAAAAATAGAACAGAAAGGAAAATCTTAGGCCTTGCCCAACTAAGTGACGGCATCGCTCCTGTCAAGTGACTATTGAAATTTGTTTGGAATTTAAAAAAATTCTTATTTTCAAAAAAGTTGTTCACAAGTAAAAAAAATGTTCCAGCAAATTTAGAAAACTTTTTTGACATCATATATTTAGTCTCATTTCTGAAAAATGTTTTGGAATTTAATTTTTTGTCCAAGCTCTCATATTTCTTTTCACAATTTTGTTTGTCCTTTTCAAAAAATTATTCGCATTTTGACATTCTAAAAAAATATTAAAGACACAATCATTTTTTGAAATTACCTTACAATTTTCAAAAATGAAAATATTTTTTAATTTATGAACAAAATTTGGAAACAACGAACCTTTTGAAATTTTGGGCAACATTTTGAAAGGGTGGTCATTTTTTGAAAAAGTAAAGAAGAAACGCAACAGGAAAAGTAAAATAAATAAATAAAAATAAATTATGGAAAAATGACCAGTTCACAAAGTGTTCGTAAAATCTTTCTAAAATTCCCAGCCCGTCACTTACTTAATGCGTATAGCTTTAGATTGTCTACCAAAGGCATGCTCATCGCAGTGGTCGTGGACGCACGTAATGTTTTAAGTGGTTGTGGGTTCGATTCCTAGCTTGTGCAATTGTTTTCCGCTATTTTTCATCGCATGCCACCGCAAATGGGCCGGCCCAAGTAGGCTGCAATTGTTTTCCGCTATTTTTCATCGCATGCCACCGGAAATGGGCCGGCCCAAGTAGGCTGCCTGGTGTATATGTTGCTATAAAAGTAGATACAAATTGTGAAATGTCCATATTACCCTTTATACGTATTGCGACGGGGGTTGTGTACCGAAGCGGGACTCTAAAACTGACTAGTACAATGCTCGTGCGTTGCAACGGGGTCACATTAATTTTAAGAGTTCAATATTACGACATTGGCGACCTTTTTTATCATCAAATCCTCTCACACACACTCTCCTCCCTCCATCTTCCTCACTCTCTCTTCCTCTCTCTCTCTAACACACACATAGCCTATTTTTCCCGCCAATAAGACTTACTCAACTGGCACGGGCTTTTTAAAGACTTACTTATTGCGTATATAAACGTAATGCATGTCAAATTTCAGATGTGTAGAAAAATTGAATTCCACTTTAATTGCAATGTATTTAGATTAAAAAAATGTAATTCAATGACCTATACTGACTCATCTGATGCACAAAATAAAAGAAGGTGGTTTAAGAATATACACAGTTCTGCACTGCATCACAAACGATAGATAACACCTGAAAGCGTTTTTATACAGGTGCTATCTACTCCCTCCATTCCTAAATATAAGTCTTTTTCGAGATTCTAACGTGGACTACATACGGAGCAAATAGTTTAACATGTCATATATTTGGAGTGTTAAATACTTCATACAAAAGGCAAACAAGCCATCACGTTTGACCACATAGATTAAAATATCTGAACCATAAATTTCACATATTAACAGATGAGATTTAAAAATGTAGCGTTACTTAGGGGGTTGTGTACCGAAGCGGGACTCTAAAACTGACTAGTACAATGCCCGTGCGTTGCAACGGGGTCACATTAACTTTAAGAGTTCAATATTACGACATTGGCGACCTTTTTTACCATCAAATCCTCTCACACACACTCTCCTCCCTCCATCTTCCTCACTCTCTCTCCCTCTCTTTCTCTAACACACACATAGCCTATTTTTCCCGCCAATAAGACTTACTCAACTGGCACGGGCTTTTTAAAGACTTACTTATTGCGTATATAAACGTAATGCATGTCAAATTTCAGATGTGTAGAAAAATTGAATTCCACTTTAATTGCAATGTATTTAGATAAAAAAATGTAATTCAATGACCTATACTGACTCATCTGATGCACAAAATAAAAGAAGGTGGTTTAAGAATATACACAGTTCTGCACTGCATCACAAACGATAGATAACACCTGAAAGCGTTTTTATACAGGTGCTATCTACTCCCTCCATTCCTAAATATAAGTCTTTTTCGAGATTCTAACACGGACTACATACGGAGCAAATAGTTTAACATGTCATATATTTGGAGTGTTAAATACTTCATACAAAAGGCAAACAAGCCATCACGTTTGACCACATAGATTAAAATATCTGAACCATAAATTTCACATATTAACAGATGAGATTTAAAAATGTAGCGTTACTTATAAATATTACCATGTATAAATAGTTTAACATGTCACATATCATTCTGAAAAAATTACAGATAGATCAATGCCTTTCTATTAAAAAACTTAGCTGCGTAATACGACAACCACAAGGTTTTCGGTAACCATCTTATGGTAGACTAAAAAAAGAATCCAAATAAAAAAAACAAGACCCTAAGGAAGAGTCCAATCAAAACACATGTGATTATGTTCAATACCAAAAGGAGAAGTCGGACTCATGCTTCTTTCTTATAACTTACTCAACTCTTTAAAAGAAAACTTTGTGTACTTAGATTGGAAAATAGATTTGTAGTATACATATCAAAAAAAAGCTTGGCAAAGATCAATTGATCTAGATTATAATGGTTGAGATCTAAAGTCTAATAATAGTTATGTACCATGTAATTTTTTGGAAGTTAAAAACAAAGAATTTAGTTTTGGTTCTTCGCCTTCTGGGCAAAGGCCGTGACGCAAGACTCTTAGGTTCTTGTCGCTGGTCCTGGCCTTCTCCTCCCTGAGCCAAGCAAAGGAAGCAAGCAAACGAACCGAGCGATGCAGCGTTGAGCTACACAGGAAGAGCAAGTCAGGGGAGGAAATCCAAACCAGATCAAAGCACAAAATCAGTAAATAAGCCATCCATCTCACTGGTCCTGTCTACAAAAGCAATTTTCCTCATATCCAAGGTTGGCAACCAATTTGTTCCACATACCAACACGAACCTCGAGCCAGAGCCTAAGATACTAACGTAAGATCTGTGAAATAATTAGAGGAAATGGACATTGTAGGTTTTAAATAATGCTAAATTGCATGGGTAAACTCAGGAGCGTGTATTATTTTTTCTTGATATTCCTCAAAATTAAATTCACCTGTTGTACTTCAAAATAGGCGTGTCCCTGAACTAAGAGATACAAAATAAGGCATCAATTTGAGAAATCCAAACGATGAGGATGAGCCATCTAGCATAACACACACACACACACACACAGAGAGAGAGAGAGAGAAGAAAAGGAAAGCATGAAGGAAGAAAAGTGAATATAAATCACACATCCAGTTATGTTTACTATACTGCAATAAATCATACACCCACATAAGACCCAAAAAAACCTACACTGTAAGCAACAATGCTAGATACAAAATAAAATGGATATACTGCATAATTTCTCATGTTTGAAGGTGCCACCTCCATTAGTAATGACAAATATGAACTTTACATGAATTAAACGGGATAATTGTTTATTTGCTTCACTTCAACCCATGTAGAAATATAATGACTACTTCTTGTGATTAATCTAAATGGTTCCAATAAATTAATATTCAAGGTTGACTACATGGGAAAGTTGTATTTGAAATACATCCATAAGGAAGTTGACTAAAAGGTGAACAATGTACTAAAAAATATCATTAAAAGTTAAGACTTGCGGGTCAATACATATCATTAAAATCTCTAAGATTTGTGTTATAACCTACTGGTAGATTTTGAGATTAAAGGGAGATTAAGAGCATATGCCCTTCTGTTTCAATACCAGTAAATTTTGATAATGGCTTACAATCCAGTCAGAATATACATGCATAGGAAGGCATCTACTTGTTGAACAAGATGTTGTCTGCAAGACTGCAATCAAAACATTATGTTTCTCACTTAGTCTTTGCATATTACTGAAGAATATACCATCTGCAATCAAAATATTGTGTCTTAGCCTTTTGTAGGCAGCATCTAAGATTTTGTAAGCTCTGATAGTAAAAGACCAGCGAGTGCCAGAGTTGGAATATAGAAGAATCTTACCTGGGCATGATGCCATCAGGTTTTATGCCAAGATCGAGGTAGTAGAGCTCCCTCAATCTCTCTTGTCAAGCCCTCCCTCTGACCATCAATAGAACAGTCACTCTCGCTTGCCCTGCTTTTGAAATCTCCTTCTGCGCCGCCGCAGATCAGTTGGCAGCATAGGCCGAGCTCTCCCATGTATTATCACATTGAACAAAATACGCATCTATGCTTACTTCTTTTGTATCATCACAACGGATGCTATAAATTTGCTTGTGTCCTCGTCATAAATCTGAATCCTGCACAATATGAAAAAGAAAGAAAGTCAGATTTGTTAATACAACATAATGATAGTTCTTTGGAAACACGTACTACGTCGAAACTGGCCATGATAGTACGGATGTCATGTGGATGGACGTATTTGTCCAGGAATAACCAGGAAGAGTACTCAGAGCTCGACAACCCAACGGAGAGATCAGTGCACCCTACTTTAAACGTAGTTTCGTGGTTATGGCCGAGGCACATGTCGCCACGGTGGTTGATGTTGCAGCAGTACCTGAGTCTAGCTTCAAAATTCAAAGAACATGGCACCGTCGACAACACCCAAGGATGCAGTGAGAGCACGGAGACCGCTCTGCCAAACGGGTTCAACGCCACGTTCAGCAGGAATAGGTACTGCCGGCCTTTGGCACGGGTCGAGAAGGCTTTGAAGCCGTCACAGAGCTGGACCTCGATGCACACCCAGGCCCGAAGCTCAGTCGTGCACGGCCACCCATGCGCGTCGGCGAAGTGGTCTAGGAGCGCCGCCGTGGAGCGAGCGAAACCGCAGTTCGCCTGCGGGCAGTAGCACGACATCGTGAGGGCACTCCTTGAGGTGGGGGGGGGGAGGGGGGTGGTCGTAGTAGGCTGGCGTGGCGGTGCAGCAGTGGGCGGCGTTGGCGCACGGCACCCGGATGGACTCCATTAGCCTCTCCAGTGCGACGTTCCAGTGATAGCCGCTGGTCAACCGGACGTGACACACATGGCACCTCCTTGCATCCATCATCTTGTCGCGGCACCGCGAGCATATGGTATGACCGAAGCCACACTGCACCCGAGTAGAAATGACGTTCCAGTGTTATTGGTACACAAACTTGTGATGGATCGGCCTAGCATGGACGACGAGCGTACGCACTTGGAAGACTGGTGGCTTGAGAGGGAGGTAGCAGATGCCGTAGTTGAGGGTATCGACGTCATCCACTATCACAGTATCATGTTTGCAAGCGCCATGCGCTACGCTGCCGGCTCCATCGTACCTGGAACCCGAGATGGTCGTCGTTCTTGTTCTTCTTCTTTTTTTTTCCCTCTGGAAATACTAACCACATCTCCTCCCTCTTCGGTAGTCTCGGGCCAACACCTTGAATCTGGAGGTGTCGCGGGCGCTCCTCCTGATGCCACAAACCCTCGCCGCCGACTGCCTCACACGGATGGCCGTCCTGTCCCGCATCCTGCCTTGTACCGCAATACCGACACCGGCACCACCGATCCCCATTCCCGGCGCCACCCTGCCATCGCAAATTAAATATGTACATAAATGCTTTCATGATGAGGTTTATTTGTCATGATAGGTATATGCACGTGCGTTGCATCGGGCATTAATTTTTTTAAGCGACAGGGGAACATATGGGCACACATCATGATGCAAATCAAATAACAAAAAGGAAATTATGTTTTGGTTATGAAGCATAGAATTTCTGACAACTTTGTCCTAAGATATACTAAAGCCAAAGAATATCATAGAGGGAAATCAAATTATCTGAACGACATGATGTTATTTCACAAAATAAGTTAAATGTACATTTAAAATTTAAAATTTCCAATTGGTTATCTTTACATGTAAATAAAAAGGTGGGAGTCAATATTACAATATGTTTACCAAAAATGTTCCTCTACGAAAAATTATCATGAAGAATCACCTGCCAAGAATAAAAACTGAGAGCAAGTCTGCAAAATAACAAATTGTTAACAATATGTTCAGTAATATAAATCTCACTGTTCTTGCACACCCTTCAGACTTGAGAGCATATCATTTTTTCCCTTCAGACTATACTCTCGTCTATGAACAGAAAAAGAAAACCATAGAAACTAAATTCAAGTCTGCAGAATAACACAAAGCATCATTAACAGTTCCGTACCATGTGAATGGAGACATACCATACCATCCTTTTTACCTTCTGACTGCACTTCTATTTGTGGGAATTCCAGTAAGTAGATGGGCAATTTATCAAAATACAACCATTGGAATATGGGAAGCCGTATAAACTGAATAATGTAGATAATATCACATGTGCATTATTTGAACGAAATATGCCCTAGAGGCAATAATAAAGTTATTATTTATTTCCTCATATCATGATAAATGTTTATTATTCATGCTAGAATTGTATTAACCGGAAACATGATACATGTGTGAATACATAGACAAACACATAGTCACTAGTATGCCTCTACTTGACTAGCTCATTAATCAAAGATGGTTATGTTTCCTAACCATAGACATGTGTTGTCATTTGATTAGTGGGATCACATCATTAGAAGAATGATGTGATTGACATGACCCATTCTGTTAGCCTAGCACTTGATCGTTTAGTATACTGCTATTGCTTTCTTCATGACTTATACAAAGTTCCTACAACTATGAGATTGTGCAACTCCTGTTTACCGGAAGAACACTTTGTGTGCTACCAAACGTCACAACGTAACTGGGTGATTATAATGGTGTTCTACAGGTGTTTCCGAAGGTACATGTTGAGTTGGCATAATTCGAGATTAGGATTTGTCACTCCGATTGTCGGAGAGGTATTGGATACCGACGATCAAATCTCAGGCAAGTAACATACCGATGACAAAGGGAACAAAGTATGTTGTTATGCGGTTTGACCGATAAAGATCTTCGTAGAATATGTAGGAACCAATATGGGCATCCAGGTCCCGCTATTGGTTATTGACCGAGAATGGTTTTAGGTCATGTCTACATAGTTCTCGAACCCGTAGGGTCCGCACGCTTAACGTTTCGATGACAGTTTTATTATGAGTTTATAAGTTTTGATGTACCGAAGTTTGTTCGGAGTCCCGGATGTGATCACGGACATGACGAGGAGTCTCGAAATGGTCGAGACATAAAGATTGATATATTGGACGACTATATTCGGACACCGGAAAGGTTCCGGGAGTTTTCGGAGAAAACCGGAGTACCGGAGGGTTACCGGAACCCCCCGGGAAGTAATGGGCCTTGATGGGCCCTATTGGAGAAAGAGAGGGGCCGGCCAGGGCAAGTGGCGCGCCCCCTCCCCTTGAGTCTGAATAGGACAAGGAAGGGGGGGGCGCCCCCCTTGCCTTCCCCCTCTCCTACTCCTTCCTTCCCCCTCCTTCTTGGATTAGGAAAAGGAGGGGGGAAACCTACTTGGAGTAGGTTTCCCCCTCCTAGGGCGCGCCTCCCCTTAGGCCGGCCCCCTTCTCCCTCCCTCCTTTATATACGGGGGTGGGGGGCACCCCATAGACACACAAGTTGATCTACGGATCGTTCCTTAGCCGTGTGCAGTGCCCCCTTCCACCATATTCCACCTCGGTCATATCGTCGCGGAGTTTAGGCGAAGCCCTGCGCCGGTAGAACATCATCATCATCACCACACCGTCGTGCTGACGGAACTCATCTCCGGAGCTCGGCTGGATCGGAGGCCGGAGATCGTCATCGAGCTGAATGTGTGCTGAACTCGGAGGCTCCGTACGTTCGGTGCTTGGATCGGTCGGATCGTGAAGACGTACGACTACATCAACCGCGTTGTGATAACGCTTCCGCTTACGGTCTACGAGGGTACGTGGACATACACTCTCCCCTCTCGTTGCTATGCCATCACCATGATCTTGCGTGTGCGTAGGAATTTTTTTGAAATTACTACGTTCCCCAACAGTGGCATCCGAGCCTAGATTTTATGCGTTGATGTTATATGCACGAGTAGAACACAAGTGAGTTGTGGACGATATAAGTCATACTGCCTACCAGCATGTCATACTTTGGTTCAGCGGTATTGTGAGATGAAGCGGCCCGGACCGACATTACGCGTACGCTTACACGAGACTGGTTTCACCGTTACGAGCACTCGTGCTTAAAGGTGGCTGGCGGGTGTCTGTCTCTCTCACTTTAGTTGAACCGAGTGTGGCTACGCCCGGTCCTTGTGAAGGTTAAAACGAAGTCTATTTGACAAACTATCGTTGTGGTTTTGATGCGTAGGTAAGAACGATTCTTGCTAAGCCCGTAGCAGCCACGTAAAATTTGCAACAACAAAGTAGAGGACGTCTAACTTGTTTTTGCAGGGCATGTTGTGATGTGATATGGTCAAGACGTGATGCTATATTTTATTGTATGTGATGATCATGTTTTGTAACCGAAGTTATCGGCAACTGGCAGGAGCCATATGGTTGTCGCTTTATTGTATGAAATGCAAATGCCCTGTAATTGCTTTACTTTATCATTAAGCGGTAGCGATAGTCGTAGAAGCAATAGATGGCGTAACGACAATGATGCTACGATGGAGATCAAGGTGTCGCGCAGGTGACGATGGTGATCACGACGGTGCTTCGGATGTGGAGATCACAAGCACAAGATGATGATGGCCATATCATATCACTTATATTGATTGCATGTGATGTTTATCCTTTATGCATCTTATCTTGCTTTGATTGACGGTAGCATTTTAAGATGATCTCTCACTAAAAATTATCAAGAAGTGTTCTCCCTGAGTATGCACCGTTGCCAAAGTTCGTCGTGCCCAGACACCACGTGATGATCGGGTGTGATAAGCTCTACGTCCATCTACAATGGGTGCAAGCCAGTTTTGCACACGCAGAATACTCAGGTTAAACTTGATGAGCCTAGCATATGCAGATATGGCCTCGGAACACGGAGACCGAAAGGTCGAGCGTGAATCATATAGTAGATATGATCAACATAAGATGTTCACCATTGAAAACTACTCCATCTCACGTGATGATCGGTTATGGTTTAGTTGATTTGGGTCACGTGATCACTTAGATGACTAGAGAGATGTCTGTCTAAGTGGGAGTTCTTAAGTAATATGATTAATTGAACTTAAATTTATCATGAACTTAGTACCTGATAGTATCTTGCTTGTCTATGTTTGTTTGTAGATAGATGGCTCGTGCTGTTGTTCCGTTGAATTTTAATGCGTTCCTTGAGAAAGCAAAGTTGAAAGATGATGGTAGCAATTACACGGACTGGGTCCGTAACCTGAGGATTATCCTCATTGTTGCACAGAAGAGTTACGTCGTGGAAGCACCGCTGGATGCCAGGCCTGCTGCTGATGCAACTGACGACGTTAAGAACGTCTGGCAGAGCAAAGCTGATGACTACTCTATAGTTCAGTGTGCCATGCTTTACGGCTTAGAACCGGGTCTTCAACGACGTTTTGAACGTCATGGAGCATATGAGATGTTCCAGGAGTTGAAGTTAATATTTCAAGCAAATGCCCGGATTGAGAGATATGAAGTCTCCAATAAGTTCTATAGCTGCAAGATGGAGGAGAATAGTTCTGTCAGTGAACATATACTCAGAATGTCTGGGTATAATAATCACTTGATTCAACTGGGAGTTAATCTTCCTGATGATAGTGTCATTGACAGAATTCTCCAATCACTGCCACCAAGCTACAAGAGCTTCGTGATGAACTATAATATGCAAGGGATGAACAAGACTATTCCCGAGCTCTTCGCGATGCTGAAAGCCGCGGAGGTAGAAATCAAGAAGGAGCATCAAGTGTTGATGGTCAACAAGACCACTAGTTTCAAGAAGAAGGGCAAAGGGAAGAAGAAGGGGAACTTCAAGAAGAACGACAAGCAAGTTGCTGCTCAAGAGAAGAAACCCAAGTCTGGTCCTAAGCCTGAAACTGAGTGCTTCTACTGCAAGCAGACTGGACACTGGAAGCGGAACTGCCCCAAGTATTTGGCGGATAAGAAGGATGGCAAAGTGAACAAAGGTATATGTGATATACATGTTATTGATGTGTACCTAACTAGAGCTCGTAGTAGCACCTGGGTATTTGATACTGGTTCTATTGCTAATATTTGCAACTTGAAACAGGGACTACGGAATAAGCGAGCACTGGCCAAGGACGAGGTGACGATGCGCGTGGGAAACAGTTCCAAAGTCGATGTGATCGCGGTCGGCACGCTACCTCTACATCTACCTTCGGGATTAGTTTTAGACCTGAATAATTGTTATTTGGTGCCAGCGTTGAGCATGAACATTATATCTGGATCTTGTTTGATGCGAGACAGTTATTCATTTAAATCAGAGAATAATTGTTGTTCTATTTATATGAGTAATATCTTTTATGGTCATGCACCCTTGAAGAGTGGTCTATTTTTATTGAATCTCGATAGTAGTGATACACATATTCATAATGTTGAAGCCAAAAGATGCAGAGTTGATAATGATAGTGCAACTTATTTGTGGCACTGCCGTTTAGGTCATATCGGTGTAAAACGCATGAAGAAACTCCATACTGATGGACTTCTGGAATCACTTGATTATGAATCACTTGGTACTTGCGAACCGTGCCTCATGGGCAAGATGACTAAAACACCGTTCTCCGGAACTATGGAGAGAGCAACAGATTTGTTGAAAATCATACATACAGATGTATGTGGTCCGATGAATGTTGAGGCTCGTGGCGGATATCGTTATTTTCTCGCCTTCACAGATGATTTGAGCAGATATGGGTATATCTACCTAATGAAGCACAAGTCTGAAACATTTGAAAAGTTCAAAGAATTTCAGAGTGAAGTAGAAAATCATCGTAACAAGAAAATAAAGTTTCTACGATCTGATCGTGGAGGAGAATATTTGACTTACGAGTTTGGTTTACATTTGAAACAATGCGGAATAGTTTCGCAACTCACGCCACCTGGAACACTACAACGAAATGGTGTGTCCGAACGTCGTAATCGTACTTTACTTGATATGGTGTGATCTATGATGTCTCTTACCGATTTACCGCTATCGTTTTGGGGTTATGCTTTAGAGACGGCCGCATTCATGTTAAATAGGGCACCATCAAAATCCGTTGAGACGACGCCTTATGAACTGTGGTTTGGCAAGAAAGCAAAGTTGTCGTTTCTTAAAATTTGGGGCTGCGATGCTTATGTGAAGAAACTTCAACCAGATAAGCTCGAACCCAAATCGGAGAAATGTGTCTTCATAGGATACCCAAAAGAGACTGTTGGGTACACCTTCTATCACAGATCCGAAGGCAAGACATTCGTTGCTAAGAATGGATCCTTTCTAGAGAATGAGTTTCTCTCGAAAGAAGTGAGTGGGAGGAAAGTAGAACTTGATGAGATAACTGTATCTACTCCCTTATTGGAAGGTAGTTCATCACGAGAACCGGTTCCCGTGACAACTACACCAATTAGTGAGGAAGCTAATGATATTGATCATGAAACTTCAGATCAAGTTTCTGCTGAACCTCGTAGGTCTACCAGAGTATGATCCGCACCAGAGTGGTACGGTAATCCTATTCTGAAAGTCATGTTACTTGACCATGATGAACCTACAAACTATGAGGAAGTGATGATGAGCCCAGATTCCGCAAAATGGCTAGAGGCCATGAAATCTGAGATGGGATCCATGTATGAAAACAAAATATGGACTTTGGTTGACTTGCCCGATGATCGGCAAGCCATTGAGAATAAATGGATCTTTAAGAAGAAGACTGACGCTGATGGTAATGTTACTGTCTATAAAGCTCGACTTGTTGCAAAAGGTTTTCGACAAGTTCAAGGGGCTGACTACGATGAGACTTTCTCACCCGTAGCGATGCTTAAGTCTGTCCGAATCATGTTGGCTATTGCTGCATTTCATGATTATGAAATTTGGCAAATGGATGTCAAGACTGCATTCTTGAATGGATTTCTAGAAGAAGAGTTCTATATGATGCAGCCGGAAGGTTTTGTTGATCCAAAAGGTGCTAACAAAGTGTGCAAGCTCCAGCGTTCCATTTATGGACTGGTGCAAGCATCTCAGAGTTGGAATAAACGTTTTGATAGTGTGATCAAAGCATATGGTTTTATACAGACTTTTGGAGAAGCCTGTATTTACAAGAAAGTGAGTGGGAGCTCTGTAGCATTTCTAGTTTTATATGTTGATGACATATTATTAATTGGAAATGATATAGAATTTCTGGATAGCATAAAGGGATACTTGAATAAAAGTTTTTCAATGAAAGACCTCGGTGAAGCTGCTTACATATTGGGCATCAAGATCTATAGAGATAGATCAAGACGCTTAATAGGACTTTCACAAAGCACATACCTTGACAAAATTTTGAAAAAGTTGAAAATGGATCAGGCAAAGAAAGGATTCTTGCCTGTGCTACAAGGTGTGAAGTTGAGTCAAACTCAATGCCCGACCACAGCAGAAGATAGAGAGAAAATGAAAAATGTTCCCTATGCTTCAGCCATAGGCTCTATCATGTATGCAATGCTGTGTACCAGACCTGACGTATGCTTAGCAATAAGCTTGGCAGGAAGGTACCAAAGTAATCCAGGAGTGGATCACTGGACAGCGGTCAAGAACATCCTGAAATACCTGAAAAGGACTAAGGATATGTTTCTCGTATATGGAGGTGACAAAGAGCTAGTCGTAAATGGTTACGTCGATGCAAGCTTTGACACTGATCCGGACGATTCTAAATCGCAAACCGGATACGTGTTTATATTATACGGTGGAGCTGTAAGTTGGTGCAGTTCTAAACAAAGCGTCGTGGCGGGATCTACATGTGAAGCGGAGTACATAGCTGCTTCTGAAGCAGCGAATGAAGGAGTCTGGATGAAGGAGTTCATTTCCGATCTAGGTGTCATACCTAGTGCATCGGGACCAATGAAGATCTTCTGTGACAATACTGGTGCAATTGCCTTGGCAAAGGAATCCAGATTTCACAAGAGGACCAAGCACATCAAGAGACGCTTCAATTCCATTCGGGACAAAGTCCAAGTGGGAGACATAGAGATTTGCAAGATACATACGGATCTGAATGTTGCAGACCCGTTGACTAAGCCTCTCTCACGAGCAAAACATGATCAGTACCAAGACTCCATGGGTGTTAGAATCATTACTATGTAATCTAGATTATTGACTCTAGTGCAAGTGGGAGACTGAAGGAAATATGCCCTAGAGGCAATAATAAAGTTATTATTTATTTCCTCATATCATGATAAATGTTTATTATTCATGCTAGAATTGTATTAACCGGAAACATGATACATGTGTGAATACATAGACAAACACATAGTCACTAGTATGCCTCTACTTGACTAGCTCATTAATCAAAGATGGTTATGTTTCCTAACCATAGACATGTGTTGTCATTTGATTAGTGGGATCACATCATTAGAAGAATGATGTGATTGACATGACCCATTCTGTTAGCCTAGCACTTGATCGTTTAGTATACTGCTATTGCTTTCTTCATGACTTATACAAAGTTCCTACAACTATGAGATTGTGCAACTCCCGTTTACCGGAAGAACACTTCGTGTGCTACCAAACGTCACAACGTAACTGGGTGATTATAAAGGTGCTCTACAGGTGTTTCCGAAGGTACATGTTGAGTTGGCATAATTCGAGATTAGGATTTGTCACTCCGATTGTCGGAGAGGTATCTCTGGGCCCTCTCGATAATACTCATCACCTAAGCCTTGCAAGCATGTAACTAATGAGTTAGTTATGAGATGACGTATTACGTAACGAGTAAAGAGACTTGCCGGTAAAGAGATTGAACTAGGTATTGGATACCGACGATCAAATCTCGGGCAAGTAACATACCGATGACAAAGGGAACAAAGTATGTTGTTATGCGGTTTGACCGATAAAGATCTTCATAGAATATGTAGGAACCAATATGGGCATCCAGGTCCCGCTATTGGTTATTGACCGAGAATGGTTTTAGGTCATGTCTACATAGTTCTCGAACCCGTAGGGTCCGCACGCTTAACGTTTCGATGACAGTTTTATTATGAGTTTATAAGCTTTGATGTACCGAAGTTTGTTCGGAGTCCCGGATGTGATCACGGACATGACGAGGAGTCTCGGAATGGCCGAGACATAAAGATTGATATATTGGACGACTATATTCGGACACCGGAAAGGTTCCGGGAGTTTTCGGAGAAAACCGGAGTACCGGAGGGTTACCGGAACCCCCCCGGGAAGTAATGGGCCTTGATGGGCCCTATTGGAGAAAGAGAGGGGCTGGCCAGGGCAAGTGGCACGCCCCCTCTCCTTGAGTCCGAATAGGACAAGGAAGGGGGGGCGGCGCCCCCCTTGCCTTCCCCCTCTCCTACTCCTTCCTTCCCCCTCCTTCTTGGATTAGGAAAAGGAGGGGGGAAACCTACTTGGAGTAGGTTTCCCCCTCCTAGGGCGCGCCTCCCCTTAGGCCGGCCCCCTCCTCCCTCCCTCCTTTATATACGGGGGCGGGGGGCACCCCATAGACACACAAGTTGATCTACGGATCGTTCCTTAGCCGTGTGCGGTGCCCCCTTCCACCATATTCCACCTCGGTCATATCGTCGCGGAGTTTAGGCGAAGCCCTGCGCCGCTAGAACATCATCATCATCACCACGCCGTCGTGCTGACGGAACTCATCTCCGGAGCTCGGCTGGATCGGAGGCCGGAGATCGTCATCGAGCTGAACGTGTGCTGAACTCGGAGGCTCCGTACGTTCGGTGCTTGGATCGGTCGGATCGTGAAGACGTACGACTACATCAACCGCGTTGTGATAACGCTTCCGCTTACGGTCTACGAGGGTACGTGGACATACACTCTCCCCTCTCGTTGCTATGCCATCACCATGATCTTGCGTGTGCGTAGGAAATTTTTTGAAATTACTACGTTCCCCAACATTATTGGCCTCTAAGATGGAACAAAACTGAATACTACCCAAAACAACACACAAATCTGACTGACACTTTTAAAATTTCATATCTCTCCTATACTACCTAATAAATTCAAGTTGTATACACCTTTTCCAATTGCACAAAAATTTAATTCAGCTTCTAAAGTCTGCAATAGCCCCATAATTCAAAACAGTCTGCAATACCCCCATTACTAACTCTTGTTCAGCAAATCCCTGAGGAAGAGTCATTGGTGAGGATGGGCTAACTCCGCCATATACCATAACTATTCTCAACTACCATATCTAGAAAAAGTATTGTTAATTTGACAGGATACCAAAATTGAGTTACAAATAGAAATAACAAAAGTAAAATGTCAAGCATAAGTAGTCTATTCAGAGGAATCATTCCCAAAAGCAAGTTGTGACAACTCACATCCCAAATGATAGCAGATTTATTTAAACTGCCAGTGGCATCACAGTACAAACGTTAAAACCAGTAGCATCACACAGGAACATTGTACAGTCAGTTAATGCATACATACCTGCCGGTAACCTTGCTGCCATCACCGCTCGCACTCCTCTGTGTGTCCTTCATCGTCATCTTTCCTTCGACCTAATGCTTCGGCAACTCCAACAACACGTTGTTGCTCCAAGAAATCAGTGAACACCACAGAGAGGGGCGTACTTGGATCCTAAACTCCAAGCAAACAATTAATTAAGATCCCTTGCACACACACAGATACACACACACACAGAGAGAGATCAGGGTATCCCAGGGTGAGGGATGAGAGAATCTGACCTACGGAGCGCGGTGCCAGTTGTGTGTCGCCGACTCGCCACTGCCGCTGCAGAGATAACACGACCATCGCCGCAAGACGCAGAATCTGTCGGAGCTCCCTCGCTCGGAACCGGCGAGGAACGCCGCTGCCAAGAACTTGGAGTTCAAGCCCCGCCGCTGGACCTCCTACCGTGCCTCCTAGATCATCTCCACACCATCCCCGAAACAGGATCTGACTCCTACTCGCCTCCTCAGCCGGATCTGGCTGGAGATCGCCGTCGCCGTGCCCGGCGGCGCGCAGCAGCGTGGCGGTGGGTGGCGGGGCACTGGAGGCGGCGCAATGGAGGTGGGGGGTGGCGCGCAGCAACGTGGTGGCGGGTGGCGGCGCACTGGAGGCGTGGGAGGGGTCGTGCGGGTGGGGGTTCTTTTTTTATTTTCTCTCTTCGTTAGGAATGTAATGCGTACTTTATTAGTATGGAAGGAGATCGGTGGGAGAAATAAATCGAAGAGGGAGGTGATTTGTTTGGAAGGTGATCTTCTGTATATGGTATTATTTTTGAATTCTTAATTATCAAATATTTACATGATTAAATTGAATCGACACCTGCCAGATCAAGCACGAATATATGGTAACTAATCTGACGGGTTTATGTGGGTGGTGAAGCGAAAAGGCAGGTGGGAGGGAGACGAAATAAAACCAGCGAAATAAAACCAACAAAAGTGGTGAGACGAAAAAAAACCAACGAAAAATAACTGGCGGACTATTCACCAACTGCTCCATTAGGAGTAGAGACTAGTACAATGCCCGTGCGTTGCTATAGCTTTAGATCGTCTACCAAAGGCATGCTATCGCAGTGGTTGTGGACACACGTAATGTTTTAAGTGGTTGTGGGTTCGATTCCCAGCTTGTGCAATTGTTTTTTGCTATTTTTCATCGCATGCCACCGCAAATGGGCCGGCCCAAGTAGGATGCCTGGTGTATATGTTGCTATAAAAGTAGATACAAATTGTGAAGTGTCCATATTACCCTTTATACGTATTGCGAGGGGGGTTGTGTACCAAAGCGGGACTCTAAAACTGACTAGTACAATGCCCGTGCGTTGCTACGGGCTACAATGACAATAAATGAATCAAATAAATGACTAAGATCGTCTTCAAGGTTGAAACTCATTTCTCCCTCATAAGTTCATGCTTTTTCTGACATCAAATGGGTGCCCAGCGGGATCCCCAAAATCCACCCGTCTCGACAGTCCAGGCTCCACCAAATCCAGCCCATGTGTGGGGAGAAATATGGTTGTCCGGGCTACTCGACATGTTATCTCCAGCATGCAGTCCCAACACAAAACCCCACCCCACAATGCACCCTCCCCTTTCCCTGTCGGACTCTCCCCTTCCCGCTCAATTTCCCGTCGTACCTGGACATTTCTCGCTGGAGCCCTCTCCTTTAAAACTGGATGACACCCACCTCACCTTCGCATGGCACCCTCTCTCTTCACACCGTACTTCCCCATGGACTACCAAGGAGGAGTTTCTCACCAACCACCCTACTCTTGGCCTTGATCCCCTTCCCCGTGTTCCATCCGCTACTGCCATCAAGGGAGGACTTGGCGTGCGCCGCCCATAACTCCCCCCGAGCCAAGAAGGCAGATTTGATGTCTTCCGAGCCATTGCCACGTTCTAATATATACAGTTGAAGGTCATGCATTACCATAAAACAAAAATATGATGTCCATTGTTGGGGATGCAACTGATACGCCGTCGTGTCCGTTATTGACTATTAAAGCTAACACCTCTTTCATTTTTTGTTTTGGGTTTTCTTTCAATTGTGTGTGTGTATGGTTTCCTTACCCACCATATCACCAACGCTTCGACTCATTGCCCACTCCTTCCCTTCGCTCCTACTGCATGGACTCACTCTTGCCTCTCTTCTCGTGCAAGGAAAGAAATCATGACGCGCATATCTACTACCATCCCACCTCATGTACTCCCTGCTGTAAGGGCATATTTATTCCCTAGTGGTTTTGGTGATTGATGACAATGCTTTTGCGGACTAATCGTGTGCGTTAAGTTCTTTCAGAGAATTATCCATTGGCACGAGACGATTTCCTCCCCTCGGTGTTTTATTCAAGACGGTGTAACTCCTGCGTTTCGTTGTTGGTGGACTAGTTCCGTAGGAGTCACCGTACTATTAAGAGGGGATCCGCTTTGGTAAGACTAGGGTGGAATCAACACGTACACATCCCTATCACACCCGTCGTCTTCCCTTCGCATCTTTGGAGCTGCTCTTCTCTTCCGGTTCCCTCTTCGTCCTGTGCCAGCGGTAGTACCGCGATCTACAGCGGTAGTACCGCGATCTACAGCGGTAGTACCGCCGAAGCCCCACAGCGGTAGTACCGCTCCACCGAGCGGTAGTACCGCTCTCAGCGGTAGTACCGTTCCGTTGAGCGGTAGTACCGCTCGGGGGCTCGGCCGTAGTACCCGCCTCGATTCGGGACGATGTTTTCTCGTGTCGGGTTTTGCGGCACTACCAGCGGAAGTGGAAGCGGTAGTACCGCTCCGAGCGGTAGTACCGCTCCTACACCGCGGTAGTACCACTCTGGGGCCAGTGGCCTGGGTTTCCCTTCTGCGCGGTAGTACCGCTGAGCAGGGAGCGGTAGTATCGCTCTCAGCGGTAGTACCGCCCTTCCCCAGCGGTAGTACCACTCTGTGCGGGGCTGCTCAAGTGGGGTAACGGTTGGATGTGTTCCCCCACTATATAAAGGGGTCTTCTTCTTCCTTGTTGACCTACCTCTTTCCCCCAAAGCTCCATTGTTGCTCAAAGCTCCATTTTCGCCCGATCTCTCTCCCTAGCCAATCAAACTTGTTGATTTGCTCGGGATTGGTTGAGAAGGCCCAGATCTACACTTCCACCAAGAGAAATTTGATTCCCCCCACTTATCCCTTGCGGATCTTGTTGCTCTTGGGTGTTGAGCACCCTAGACGGTTGAGGTCACCTCGAAGCCATACTCCATTGTGGTGAAGCTTCGTGGTGTTGTTGTTGTTGTTGGGAGCCTCCGATTGTTGTGGAGATAGCCCCAACCTTGTTTGTAAAGGTTCGGTCGCCGCCTTCAAGGGCACCAATAGTGGAATCACGGCATCTCGCATTGTGTGAGGGCGTGAGGAGAATACGGTGGCCCTAGTGGCTTCTTGGGGAGCATTGTGCCTCCACACCGCTCTAACGGAGACGTACTTCCCCTTAAAAGGAAGGAACTCCGGTAACACATCCTCGTCTCCACCGGCTCAACTCTTGGTTATTTCGTGCCTTCACTCTTGCAAGCTTACTTGTTGTTTCATCCCTTGCTTGCTTGTGTAGTAGTCTTTATTGCATCATATAGGTTGCTCACCTAGTTGCACATCTAGACAACCTATTTTGTTGCAAACTTTAATTTGGTAAAGAAAAGGTTAAAAATTGTTAGTTGCCTATTCACCCCCCCCCCCTCTAGTCAACCATATCGATCCTTTCAATTGGCATCAGAGCCTCGTCTCTTTATTAAGGACTTTACCGTCCGAAGAGTATGGTTGACACTAACGATGGTGCGGAGGAACACTCCGGTGTGAATCCCATCTCATCTTCGCCAGAAGGGGGAGCCTCGGTCTCACGTGAGGAATTCAATGTGGCTTTAGACACATTGAAAACCTCCATGACGGCCGAGGTTAAAAGCATGTTTACCGAATTTCTAGAGGGACTTAAACTATCTACCTCGCCTATGAAAGTGGGTGATCCCACTAACAAGGTGACGGATGCTAACTCCGATAAGGGGGAAGCTAACAATGAAAAGAGTCCTTCTACTAGTGGTAGAAATGGCACCAGCATCTTTGCCCATGTGGAACCTCCTATCTATAAAGGACCGATTCCCTCCACTCATTTAAATCATGCCGGTCCTCCTCCTAAGTATGTAAAAAATGAAGATTTTGATTCTTGGGTTTATCGCTTCAAGCGACATTTAAAACATGTGAACACTAACCTTTGGAGAATCATTGAAGAAGGTTTCTTTCCTCATGACCCAAGCAACTTCACCCCTCGAGAAGAAGTGGACAATCAATTCAATGAGAGTGCTCTCTTCATCATCCAAGATGCTATCCTTCCTGAAGATCTTCCTCATCTTCGACCTCATTCCATGGCTAAAGATGCATGGAAGTGTGTCGAGCGTATGTACAGAGGAAGTGCTAGCATTCAACGCTCCAACTATGAAGTGGTGCAAGATGAAGCCGATGAGTTTGCGATGAAAGAGGATGAAGAACCTCGTGAGCTATTTCGAAGAGTGACCAAACTTGCGGTCGCACTCCGAGATCATGGGAGTAAGGACACGGATGACAACTGGATCAAGCGCAAGTTCCTCAAGGCCATGATGCCTTACAACAAGGCCATGTCCTCTGTCATCCGCCAAAGACCGGACTTCCACTCCATGTCCTCTAGTGAAGTGTTGGATGAGTTTATTGCAATGAACATCTTGGATAAGACCGCCGACAATGCGGTGCTTCGTTCCCAAAGGGCTAAGAAGCCCAACCTTGCTCTGAAGGCCAAGGTTATTATGGAAGAAGAGGAAGAAGTGGAAGATGAGGAAAGCAACCCCGAAGACACCAAATTTGATTATCACGAGCACATGGCCCTTGCTTCAAGACAATTTTGGAACAAGAAGAGTTCTAGACCCAACTTCAACAAGAACAACTCCAGTGGCGTCAAGGGCAAGCAACGAGCCATTTCGTAGCGGATTGTCCTTACGAGAAGCGGGAAGACAATGGTGGCAAGTTCATTCAGAAAGACAAAGCCAAGTCCTTCCCCAACAAGAACAACTTCACCAAGAAGACTCCCTCTCGTGGGTTGGTGGTTCAAGAAGAATACCAAGAGGATGACGATGATGATGAGAATGAAGAGGCAACGGCCATGGCATCCATTGCCATTGCTACTCCCCGGGTGTCGCTCTTCGAATCACCCAACGAAAACATCACCGCTAGATGCCTCATGGCTAAGGCTTCGAACAAGGTAACCCCCAACATCACAACCACCCTCATTACTAATCCCTCCGTGGAGGATTGCATTGATGGACATGTTGAGTCTAATGAGGAAGTGAATGAACTTGAGTCTTTTATGAGTAAGCTCAAGGGAAAGTCCAAGAAGCACTTTGTTGCTCTCTTGGAACAACTTGGTGAGGCCAATGACATGATCGAGGCTCACGAAGAAACCATCTCCAAGATGGAAGGTCATAGTCGTGACTATGCCGATGAGATATCGGATCTCTCTAATGCTCTTGAGGAAGAGCGTGTGCATCGTTTGACTCTTGAGGAGTCACACAATGATGACCATGCTAAGTTAAAGAAAGATCTTGATCATGCTCTTGTCATGTCTCGTGTGCTAACCTCCGAGAAGGCTAAACTTGGGGTTGATCATGCTAGACTCAAAGAGGAGTTTGAGGTACTTGACAAGGCCCACAAGGTCTTGAAGGGTACTCATGCTAGCCTCAAAGAGTCTCATGCTCAACTCCAAGTTAAGCTAATCAAGGAAAAGGCCACCTTTCCTCATATGGTATTAATTGATAATGCATGTGCTACTAACCCTTGTTGCGAGCATGTGCATCTTGTGGAGGAAAATGCCAAGTTGAAGGATCAACTTGAGAAAGGTCTTGTGACTTGCATTCAAGGTGAGAAAAGCCTCAACGACCTTTTGAGCAATCAAAAGGAAGTTGTGGCCAAAGAAGGAATTGGGTTTGCACCCAAGTCCAAGAGCAAGAAGAAGAAGAACAATAAGACCAATCGTCCTCCTCCTCTCAAACAAACGTTTGTGAAAGAGGGAGAGGGTGCTTCTAAGAAGAAGAAGGAGAAAGTGAAGGAAGTTGATGTCCAAAAGGGCAAGAGCATTTCCTCAAACAAAGCCGGCGACTTTAACCCTTCATATGTGTTGTGCCGTGCTAGTGATGGACATGTTTATGCTAGATTTGTTGGTTCTTCTTATGAGTACATTGAATGGTCTATTTGGGTTCCCAAGACCCTTGTTACTAACATCAAAGGACCCATTACTAAATGGGTACCTAAAACCAAGCATTGATCTCGTGTAGGTGTTTGCTTCCGGTGGGGGATCATGGTTGCTCGATAGTGGAGCAACAAATCATATGACCGGGAGCAAGGACTTGGTGGTGAACGTGCAAGAGATTCCATCTATGCCCACCAATGTCGAGTGGGGTGATGCATCACATTCTAAGGTATTGGGTCTCGGCAAGGTTGTCATTTCTCATGATCTAACGATCGAGAAATTCATGCTTGTTGAGTCCCTTGCATTCAATCTACTTTCCGTTCGTCAACTTGCACTCATGGGCTTTTCTACATTCTTTGACATTGATACCGTGGCCCTCTTGTGGAGCAAGACTCTTAAAGTAGCCTTTGTTGGGCATGTCGAGAACGGTCTCTATGTGGTTAACTTTTCGGAGCAACCCACTAAGACCGCGACATGCCTAATGGCTAAAGTTGACGTGGGATGGCTTTGGCATCGCCGTTTAGCCCACGTCAATATGAGATCTTTGCAAAGTCTTCTCAAGGGGGGCCATGTTCGTGGACTAACAAATGTTAGTTTTGCCAAAGATCATGCTTGCAGTGCTTGTATCGAAGGAAAGCTTCATGAAAAGGCTCACCCTCCCTCAACCATCATCTACTCGAAGAGACCCTTGGAGCTCCTTCACATGGATCTCTTCGGGCCTCCATCTTTTGATAGTCTTGGAGGAAGAAAGTATTGCTTGGTGATTGTGGATGATTATTCAAGATACACTTGGGTATACTTCTTCAAGAGGAAGAGTGAGACCCAACAAACCGTCATCAACTTTGCAAATGAAGCTCAATGTCAACATGATGCAAAGATCTTGACAATAAGAAGCGACAATGGCACCGAGTTCAAGAACTACACCTTGGATGAGTTTCTTAGTGATGAGGGGGTCAAGCATCAATATGCGGCACCTTATACCCCTCAACAAAATGGTGTTGCGGAGACGAAGAACCGGACGTTGATGGATGCGGCAAGGACCATGATGGCGGAGTTCAAGTCTCCGTACAACTTTTGGGCCGAAGCCATCAACACCGCATGTCATGCATCCAATCGGCTCTATCTTCGCAAAGGCTTGAACAAGACTCCTTATGAGATCCTCACCGGCAACAAGCCCAACCTCAAGTACTTCCGGGTGTTCGGTTGTAAGTGTTTCATTCTCAAGAAAGGTGTTCGGTTGTCTAAATTTGAGGCTAGAGCTCATGAGGGCATATTTGTTGGTTATGCTACAAACTCTCATGCTTACCGTGTCCTCAACAAGTCCACCGGACTCATTGAGGAGACGTGTAACGTGGAGTTTGACGAAAATAACGGCTCCCAAGTGGAGCAAAGTGGTACTTGTGATATAGGTGATGAAATTCCTCCCCAAGCCATAAGAAGAATGGGTATTGGTCAAATCCTACCCATTGAGGAACCCCTTGTGGCCGAAGGAGAAGGACAATGCTCTACTCTAGTAGATCCATCACCTCATCAAGACCCACACGCTTCCGAAGAACAAAGTGAAGGCCCTCAACCTCGTGAACAAGACCAAGGGCAAGATCTACCTCAAAATGGTGATGAACCACTAATTGATGCCCAAGGTCAAGTTCTCCCCCTCGAGCGAGTTCAAGATCAAGAGCAACCTCAAGGTCAAGAACAAGCTCAAGACGGCGCTCAAGATCATCAAGTCAACCCTCCTCCTTCCACACCCGAGGAGGAATTAGAGCGTCGTGCCGCGAAGATTGCTTCCAAGCTCACCACCCAAGGCCATCTCATGGAAAATGTGGTTGGAAGCCTAAGAAAGGGGGTAAGCACTCGTAGACAATTGGCAAACTATTGTGAACATCACGCGTTTGTCTCTTGTGTCGAACCCCAAAAGGTCTATGAGGCGCTCGAAGACTCGGATTGGCTCAATGCCATGCATGAAGAACTCAACAACTTCGAGTACAACAAGGTGTGGAGATTGGTGCCAAGACCGTCCGGGAACCACAACGTCATTGGAACCAAGTGGATCTTCAAGAACAAGCAAGATGCTCATGGGAACATCATTCGCAACAAGGCAAGATTGGTAGCACAAGGCTACTCCCAAGTCGAGGGTATCGACTACGGTGAAACCTTTGCTCCCGTTGCTCGTCTTGAATCCATTCGTTTGTTGATTGCTTATGCTTCCCATCACAGCTTTAAGTTGCAACAAATGGATGTGAAAAGTGCTTTTCTTAATGGTCCTATTAATGAGTTGGTCTATGTCAAGCAACCCCCCGGGTTCGAGGATCCCTACTTCCCGGATCATGTGTATCAACTCGATAAGGCACTCTATGGCCTTAAACAAGCCCCACGTGCGTGGTATGACCACCTTACCGAGTTGCTACAAGATCGTGGATTTGAAGTAGGGCTAATCGACCCCACTCTTTTTACTAAGAAGGTCAACGGGGAGTTGTTTGTATGCCAACTATATGTTGATGATATTATCTTTGGTTCCCCTAACAAAGCTTTCAATGAAGAATTTGCCGCTCTCATGACCTCCAAGTTTAAGATGTCTTCGATGGGAGAGTTGAAGTTCTTCCTTGGTTTCGACATCAAACAAAGAAGAGAAGGAACCTTCATCAACCAAGCCAAATACACTCAAGACATGCTTAAAAGATTCAAGCTAAGTGATGTCAAGCCGGCTACTACACCAATGCCTACCAAGTGCCAACTTGACATCGATCCCAATGGTAAAGCGGTGGATCAAAAGGTATATCGCTCCATGATTGGCTCCTTGCTTTACCTTTGTGCATCTAGACCGGATATCATGTTGAGTGTGGGGATGTGTGCACGTTTTCAAGCCGCACCAAAGAAAAGTCACTTTGTGGCGGTCAAGCGAATCTTTCGATATTTGGCTCATACCCCAAACTTTGGCTTATGGTACCCAAGAGGAGCAAACTTCAAGCTTGAAGGTTTCACGGATTCTGATTGGGCGGGAGACAAAGTGGATAGGAAGTCCACTTCCGGAGGGTGCCAATTTCTTGGTTGCTCCTTGGTAAGTTGGTCTTCCAAGAAGCAAAGTTGTGTGTCTCTCTCGTCCACCGAAGCGGAGTATGTGGCGGCCGGTAGTTGTTGTGCTCAACTCCTATGGATGAGGCAAACTTTAAAGGAGTACGGTGTCATTTGTGACAAAGTGCCTCTTTGGTGTGATAATGAAAGTGCCGTCAAGATTTCTCTCAACCCGGTGCAACACTTCAAGACGAAGCACATTGAGATTCGGTATCACTTCATCCGGGATCACATTAGGCGAGGGGAGATCGAGCTCAAGTATGTCAACACTCATGATAACCTTGCAGATATTTTCACGAAGCCCTTGGATGAAGCAAGATTTCGCGAGTTAAGGCATGAGCTAAATATCATTGATTTGAGCAATGTGACTTGAACCCGTGCACCCCCCCACCACACTCAACTTGTTGTCTAGTTTAGATGTAGGCATGGACATAGGGGGAGGGTTGTTCTCTCAATGAACTCTTCCTCCCCCATTATGCATAAAACGATCAACTCTTTCACATTAGCCATTTTTGATGGTACTTGTGCTTCAAAGACGAGTTTTGGTCATGGGCCCAAGGATAATTCTTCGCGGTGCCATACCAATTGACTCAAACATAGGTGGCTCCGGCCACCGCCCTCTCTTGAGAGAGGCCAGAGCCCGTCTCTCTTTTGTTTGATTGCCTTGACAGAGTGGGTTCCGGTTCGTTACTAGTGTTTTTGGTGTCTTGTTGATCTTTGGATTAGTATCTTTGCATTCCCGTCCTTTTCGTACGTTTTTTTGGAGTCTAGAAGCAGTTTTCGGTTGCTGGCGGTACTACCGCCGCTGGCGAGCGGTACTACCGCTCCAAGCGGTACTACCGCCCGCCAGCGCGGTACTACCGCTGAGAGGCGTGGGGTGGGGGGTTATATCGGGGCAGGGGGAGTTTCTTCTCCCCCATACCCATTCGCACGCCCCCACGCCTGTTCTTCTCTCTCTGCAGCAACCGGCGCCGCGGGAGGGCTCCAGCGGATCTCCCTCTCCGGGCCGTCCCTCTCCATTCCTTTCGGTGGAAACGATCCCCACCTCGTCCTCTTGCCATGGATGTCGGTACTGCCCCTGTTCTCTTGTTCTTTTTGTCTAGGTTTCCAATCTAGCATCTTAGGGGCAGTGGCAATTGCATCTCTAGATTTTTGGCCAAATCTAGGCTTGAGTTGGATGGAGAATGCTTCTAGGCAGTATGGATTGATGTTTGGTTGGAGTATATTTGAATTTGGTTGGACGGTAGTGCCGGATCTGACCACGGTAGTAGGAAACTGCTATTTCCCCGCCCCGAGCGGTACTACCGCCCCCACCAGGGCGGTACTACCGCTTGTAGAGGTACTACCGCTCTAAGT
This sequence comes from Triticum dicoccoides, assembly GCF_002162155.2. NCBI lineage: Eukaryota > Viridiplantae > Streptophyta > Magnoliopsida > Poales > Poaceae > Triticum > Triticum dicoccoides. The sequence goes on along the minus strand of NC_041389.1, from coordinate 470,935,338 downwards.
GGAGCGGTACTACCGCTCATGGTGGTACTACCGCTATCAGATCGCGGTACTACCTCCCTCCACCAAATTCCACTGTATTACTACCTCTCAGTGATCTTTTGCTCGTGTTTTGTGGCTTATTCTTGTGCTTTCTGGTTGTTTGCGTGTTCTGCTGTGTGGTTCCAGGTGATGAGGTCCCTGAGCATCAGGCTCGTCGTGTCAATCCCGGACGTGCAACGTCCAAGCGCTACCGTACTACCGAGCGTGCCGGAGGATGCTCAAGTGCTCCACCTCCACCTCCACCTCAACTCCAGAAGAAGCCAGGAGTCAAGCCAAAGCCCGGCAAGACAGTGCCAGAAATGCCGCCAAAAGAGTTCTGGGCAAGGCGCCGCCGCAACCCGTATGAAGTTGACCAAGACCCCACTTTGGTCAACCGTCCGTTCTGGAACAGGTTTCAGTTTGCTATCTTCTTCGATGTTATCAAAGCGAAGAAGAATTTCTATGTCAACGTGCACTCCATCGACACCGACCATATGGAGCAAGATCCTGACTACTTTGGTGAAGCACTTCAGATGTGCACTCAACTGAACATTCTTGAGATCCTGAAATTCAACAAGGACTTTGATGCTGATATAGTGGCCCAATTCTATGCCACGGTTCACCTTGGGACTGATGAGGGCAGGACTCTCACCTGGATGACCAATGGCAAGCTGCTTTCTGTCAAGTGGAAAGCGTTCATGCAGCTGATTGGGGTGCAAGATCTAGGGCTTGAGTCTCCGGTTGGCTTTCGACCTCACGCCCGCACCCATTGCACCCACAAGCAAGCTCTCTGGCCCTACTGCACTCTGAAGGTCAACCAGGAGACAAAGAAGGAAACCTATGAGCTGCCTGCCTATCTGGATATCCTTCACCGCATCTTCAGAGAGACTCTTTTCCCTCGCATTGGGAATCTGGACCAGGTTCACTCTTGTCTTGTGGATATGCTTCTTTTCTGCCAGCGTGAGAAGGAAAATCCCACCGGAGAGTCTTTGGATATCTCTCATGTTATGTGGTCTGAGCTGCTGTCTGCTATCTCCGAGCGTAAGTGCCCGATCTATGGTCCGTTCATCATGCTACTCATTGAGAAGGCTTGGGATCATGTATACCCTATGGTGCCTCTGGAGTGTGGAGAGTTGATCTCTCACGATGTCAAGCGTCTGAGGAAGAAGGATCACACGGGCACTCTGGCCCCTAAGACTGGAGTTCCTTCGTCTGCTGCTGCCATGGAGACAGAGGAGGAGCCTGCCGCTGATGATGATGAGGATGATGACTACATACCTTCTGCGGCAGAGCCCTCTTGGGCTAAGAAGCTCAAGTCTAAGATGAAGAAGCTATTCTGCATGGAGGCTCACGGCCAGTACATGACTCATGTGGCTGAGAAGAAGGCTCGCGGTCGTCACAAGGAGCTCATGCGTCAGTTGGGTGCTACAGTCAAGAGTGGATCTGAGGACCAGCTTACTGAGGAGGAGGAGTGGATTCAGCAGCACTGCCCGTGGACTGATTCTGAGGCCGAGCACTTCCAGACTGACGACGGTGGTGCCGATGATTCTGCTGGGCTCTGATGCGTGTGTCCCTCATTTGCTCTCACCTGGAGCAGTAGCAACACTCCCTCTCCTTTTTGGTGTCTCAATGCCAAAGGGGGAGAGAGTTTAGGGATTTGCGAGTGTGTCTTTGTCGTCTCTTATTCGTGTCTTGTCGTGTTTTCCTCGCATTTGCTTTGGTTGGTTTGTCTGTGAGACCTAAGTTCGAGTAAGACTTAAGTTCGAGTCATATGGTGTAAGACATATGCTACCTTCATTTTCAGTATCTTTATCTATGTCTATCTAGCTCATGAGTTGCGTACTTATCTTGTTATATCATCTATGCTGCTCTCATACACCATGCCTAGATTATTGGTCTCTAAAATGTAGGGGGAGCTTTGATCCTAGTATGTGTACTGTGCAGTCCAAAGCACTTATCTAAACTAGCACACATCTAGGGGGAGCCCATCTACATATTAGGACCGTGGGGTTTGTATGCTTACATATATATCATGTTTATGCAAATCCCGTGTTATCATCAATCCACCAAAAAGGGGGAGATTGTAAGGGCATATTTATTCCCCAGTGGTTTTGGTGATTGATGACAATGCTTTTGCGGACTAATCGTGTGCGTTAAGTTCTTTCAGAGAATTATCCATTGGCACGAGACGATTTCCTCCCCTCGGTGTTTTATTCAAGACGGTGTAACTCCTGCGTTTCGTTGTTGGTGGACTAGTTCCGTAGGAGTCACCGTACTATTAAGAGGGGATCCGCTTTGGTAAGACTAGGGTGGAATCAACACGTACACATCCCTATCACACCCGTCGTCTTCCCTTCGCATCTTTGGAGCTGCTCTTCTCTTCCGGTTCCCTCTTCGTCCTGTGCCAGCGGTAGTACCGCGATCTACAGCGGTAGTACCGCCGAAGCCCCACAGCGGTAGTACCGCTCCACCGAGCGGTAGTACCGCTCTCAGCGGTAGTACCGCTCCGTTGAGCGGTAGTACCGCTCGGGGGCTCGGCCGTAGTACCGCCGTAGTACCGCGCCTACTACCGCCTCGATTCGGGACGATGTTTTCTCGTGTCGGGTTTTGCGGCACTACCAGCGGAAGTGGAAGCGGTAGTACCGCTCCGAGCGGTAGTACCACTCCTACTCCGTGGTAGTACCGCTCTGGGGCCAGTGGCCTGGGTTTCCCTTCTGCGCGGTAGTACCGCTGAGCAGGGAGCGGTAGTACCGCTCTCAGCGGTAGTACCGCCCTTCCCCAGCGGTAGTACCGCTCTGTGCGGGGCTGCTCAAGTGGGGTGACGGTTGGATGTGTTCCCCCACTATATAAAGGGGTCTTCTTCTTCCTTGTTGACCTACCTCTTTCCCCCAAAGCTCCATTGTTGCTCAAAGCTCCATTTTCGCCCGATCTCTCTCCCTAGCCAATCAAACTTGTTGATTTGCTCGGGATTGGTTGAGAAGGCCCAGATCTACACTTCCACCAAGAGAAATTTGATTCCCCCCACTTATCCCTTGCGGATCTTGTTGCTCTTGGGTGTTGAGCACCCTAGACGGTTGAGGTCACCTCGAAGCCATACTCCATTGTGGTGAAGCTTCGTGTTGTTGTTGTTGTTGTTGTTGGGAGCCTCCGATTGTTGTGGAGATAGCCCCAACCTTGTTTGTAAAGGTTCGGTCGCCGCCTTCAAGGGCACCAATAGTGGAATCACGACATCTCGCATTGTGTGAGGGCGTGAGGAGAATACGGTGGCCCTAATGGCTTCTTGGGGAGCATTGTGCCTCCACACCGCTCTAACGGAGACGTACTTCCCCTTAAAAGGAAGGAACTCCGGTAACACATCCTCGTCTCCACCGGCTCCACTCTTGGTTATTTCGTGCCTTTACTCTTGCAAGCTTACTTGTTGTTTCATCCCTTGCTTGCTTGTGTAGTAGTCTTTATTGCATCATATAGGTTGCTCACCTAGTTGCACATCTAGACAACCTATTTTGTTGCAAACTTTAATTTGGTAAAGAAAAGGTTAAAAATTGTTAGTTGCCTATTC
>NC_041389.1:470876722-470931151 GCF_002162155.2 Triticum dicoccoides | reverse complement strand
CTGCCATCGCCCCTACATCTCCTCCACCTACCCAGTCCCATCCATCATCACCTGGCAAAAGATCCAAGAAACCTTTGTCACATGTCATCGCGACATCCCAACGGCCGCATGAGCATTGAGACACCTGTAGGAACGAACGAGCATGTAGCTAGTTGGATAAAACAGCTGGAGGCACGAAGGATCCAACTCACCTAATAAGTAAAAACATTTCACTTCTAACACTATCTAGCATCTTGATCCCCTTTCCATGTCTGATGAATGAGAATGAAAAACACAGGAGGGTCAACTCCAATACAAACACATGATAAGTTAGCTAAGTGTCCCTATTAGGCATATTAAAATTGAATTTTCTATGGGCTAATTTGAATGGCCTATTGAGATGCTAGATAGCTCTTTGAGACCTTTATCTCATGTTGACTACTGCTGCACCAGACAATAGATCGAGAAAAAAAATCAAATGCATCAAAGGATGGCATACCGGAGAAAAATACTATATTTTACAAATTCAAGATCAAAAGCACATTTAATCATCTTTACTAATCTGCTCTAAGAGGGTATCATCCCTATAGAAATGTTATGGTCTTTACAAGTCAAAAACACATCAGTGCTTCTCCATACGGTTCATGATTTTTTTAATTCACTTTTGGGGCACATAAATAGAGTGTACTACTGTCGTACACCATAACAGTAATTGTGTGATGTATAATTTGATAAGAGAGACACCCATGTGAAAAAAGAAAAAGAAAATAGTTCTAAACAAAACTACCATTTGTTCACATCTGTTCATGGAGAAGACAGATCCAATACGTGTTGCAAGAAAATATTTATTTCAATTGCAAGACCATTACCACGATATTAATTCCATGGAATAACTCCCCAATAATTTCTTTTCAATCGTAACATCACAAGAACTGGTAGACCAATTAAGAATGTATTTATATATCAACCAAACCAACTAATCAAGAATATGTGGGTACACATATATATGTATGATTGACAAGTATATACGTGTAGACCATACGTGTGGTTAATCGCTAATCAGGCCACGCGGACGGTGCCATGCATGCTTGCTTCCATGTGGCTGGAGTAATGACGTATGTTCTTGGTGTTTTTCCATCCAGCAACCAAACCCTAGCACCACTTGCAGTCCATGTCAAAATGGCAGTTGAACGAAGCTAAGTAATCTGAACAATTTCACAAGTACCAGGAAATAATCAGGGGAGATGCAAGAAACAAAAATTTGCAAAACTTGTTCAGCTAATTATCCCAATGCTTTTGTGAACCAAGTGTATTCATTGAGGAAAGCATATAGAAGAGAACCAATTATGTATATTTCGCCTACATAGCACGTAATATACTATAATGTTTCTTACAAGCAAAATTAGATGAGAAACAGGTCACAGGAAAGAGACAAAGAGTTCATGGGTTCCAGAATAGAGAATTCCAGTGTGTATATTAACAAAAAGCTAGACGGCATAACAGTAAGGTAGCTCAACGAAAGGAAGGAACATCATTTATGGTTGCCCTGGTACTTAACTAACATGCAGAAACATTTCATCATTGCAGAGAGTATCAAAAGTTTAGCAAGGACAGTTAGAAAAGCACTAACAAAAAGCTCGCCAGCATAATAGTATACCATAATAATAATAACACAAAACCAGGAAATTTCGATCAGATTTGCAATTCAGCCCAGAAATGTATATACTATAATAATAACACAACCATCAAGTCTTAATTAATTACTTCAGATCTAATTGTCTTTAAATTTTTTGATCCGCTGCTTCAGTATAGCAGTTAAAGAACATAATGAACCACTCCCAACAAATTTCAGTTAACTAACCTACGGGTGGATACTGATAAAAACAACTAAATCTATAAGTAAAGTAGACTAACAAATACGCATGACCGCGGGTGCATCACTGAATGCAGAAAATCAATACCCGGATAAGGTTAACAAATTAGGCCAAAAAACTGTATACTAACACACAAGGAAAAAAATCAGTAAGGTTCAGAATTCAGGCCCACAAAAGGTATACTATACTAAAAACAACAATCAGGCAATCTAAGTTAGTTCCGCAATACAGGCCCAAGAATGCATACTGTACCAACAACACACACACACACACGACCTGGCACTTCGTGCTGCTAATCACTACGCCATACATCCAAATTGCAATGAATACACATGTGGAATTGCCACTCAATGGTTTACCCTTCAAGAAGTAGGAACAACACTAATCAGAGATGATCAGTTTCAATACATTGCAAGGATAGCCAGAAAAAATCACCGCGCAGCCAAAAGTATACATTTTACATCTTCCAATATTGGAAAAGTTTAAAAAATCATTTTTTGTTCCGAAAGTATACACTAATGCAGTTGAAAAACAGCTCCTCTCTCTAGTTGAACAAACAGATATAGTTCCATTCTACATTCCAAAAGTGTACATTAACACGATTGAAAAACATATCACATAACCCCCAGCTGTTAAAAGTCACTTCATTTTTTTAGTAAACAAAAATTATACTCCATCTTTTCAGAATTTTGGGGCAATGCTAAGTTTCCGTCTACTAAACCAACAAAAATGAAATTCAACTCAGCTACGAGAGGTTTTGTAAAAAAAAAAGATTTTAGTGTGAACTTTGGTATTTCGGGTGCAACCGAAGCTAGCCACCATTCACAGTTAGACATTCTAAATCCAAATTTTAGATAATTTTCAGTTTAAACTGAAGCTGTAACAGCCTACGCAATGCTACAATCGATGAACATCAAAATAATGTTCAGTTAATTACTCAGCGCCAGATAATCAATGTACCACTACATGGTCTTATAACCTCCACAATAACTAATTTATCTGCAGCAATTCTAGACATCATTAACACTTAGACACTGTAAAACCAAATTCCAGATAGATTTTCAGTTTAACCCGAGGCTATAACCCTATACGCACTACCACATTCGATGAACGGCCAAACAATGTTCAGCACTACCACATGTAGTCTGAATCTTCCCTGAACTTTTCAGTTTGACCACCCCTAGGCATATAACTGCAGCCCGACGAAGACGACATTACTCCATGGGAGTCTTCACAGATTCAACTCGAGCAAAGAAGAAGATTTATTAATGGATTCAAATGATTAAGACAAATCTATTGTCCTCCGGCCCAAGTGAAAGGATAAGTTTGGTAATTGGAAACATGAGTAGATACCTTGATGGAGCGGTCCTGTTCGAAGGCTAGAGACGCCTTGGAGAAGACGACCTTCCGGGTGAACAACTTCTGCAGGGACTCCACCTTGGCGCCCAACTTCCTGAGGTTGCCAGTGCTCCTTCATCAATTGTAGTAGAAAAGCAATGCTAAAGAAAGAAGGAAAGCTTGCTGCTGTGAGTTCATTGCAGCATATGTACCAAACAAATTAGAATGCACTAACACCATATGTGAATTAATAGAGCCGGAAGAGTTCATAGCATCTGCACTTCACCCAACACGTGCATTATTCACTCTTTCTGTACCGTGAAAAATTCAAGAAGATTGTAGGTGGAGCCTTTTGTCAAACAGCTTGCATACATGTGAGGCTAGAACACAATTGACGGCTTTGACTCCTAGTGCATCTGATGGCAGCGAGTGCACTCTGCACTGATGTATTTTCAACTTTCCATCATAGCAATGGTCAGACAGCGGAGGGAATCATGGGGTGGTTTCTCACGTAATAGGATGGCTGCTCTCGTTGGCGTAATAGGAAGACAAGAGAAGCTACTTGTTGTTCAGTAGCAACGTCCAATACAGGTATGACCAGTCCATAAGTTTGCCACAAACTGCAACACTATGTTAAATTGAAGGTTATAAGGCAATCAAATAATTGTGAGAAACAACCAACAAGTCAGATGAGCATTATTCTTTTCTTTTGGTTGATTGCTACTTATTGACAGGAAAGCTCACTTGATGCAGCTTATATTTATTTGCATGTGAGCAAGTCAGAGACATCTTTAGAAATTAGAAGATCTTGTTTTGCGAATATAGAAATTAGAAGATCAATAGGTCACCAACATGGACGGTATATTGTCATACATTTTACCAGGGAAAAAATGGATACAAGTCTCAAAACAATTCCTTGATGCTGACCAGGAACATCTGATCTATTATAAGATAAAAGATCAGGTGCCAATATTCAAAATCTCCATACCATGTAATTAGAAGTATATATATGGTAGTATAGATCTCAGCATGCTAAAAACGTAAGATTCAGGATGGTTTTATTATGTCTCTGGAACACATTCTGATATTTGAATCGGCAAGAATTACATCCCTACTCAATACTCACTTTTTCATGCAACTGTGCCGGAATTTCACATATTATGGATTCCAGCCATTTACATAATGGTTAGACAAACGCACCCATTTGTAGATTTGAAAGAAAATCGTTGACTCGCAAAAAAGGCATAACAGCAATAAAGAAAATTGGGCTAGCCATTACAAAGTCGCAACAATATTGTAGAAGATAGTGGATGGAGCTGGGTAGCGGCGAGAGTAGAGGGAGAGCTCACCGGCGTTGATGGTGATGAGGAGGGGCAGCTCTCAGTGGCGGGGTAGATCGTACCTGCCTTGGAGACGGTGGACAAGATCGCAGAGCACGCCTGCCGCGGTTGTGGTCTGATTGGGTGCTGCTGCCATGCTACCAAGGAAATATAACCTGATCTGCAAAATGCACAACACTCATCAACGCTTCATCTCACCATGCATGTTTGTATAGTAAAAGTTACGATCTTCTAAATGTAGGAAGTAATTAAGCATCAACTTCACAGATGCAATCATTGCAAGAAAGGCATAACCTGAAAACTGAAAATAGTTTCTTCCAGTACGAATGTTAGAAAATAATTCCCTGTAGTTCACATGTATTTAACAGGGAAGCAAGGAATCTTCATCATAAGAGTAGATAATCACCGTTTATATGCATTATCAATATTTTAGATCATGTTCTTCCTATACATAACAGTAGACTTGGTACAAAATTCAGTAACCTTCAATTCTAAAATTCAATAATACTACGTAATAACCTGAACTTGTATTCAGAAGTGATATACAAGTGTAGGGAGTATACCTAATAAATTCTAAGTAGTATACAAATTCAGTCTCTGTGCTAATTTTTTTTTCTGCACATCGCTCCGGTTCACTTTCAGTTAGACTCAAATGCTTAGGCCACCATCAACCGGCAACACCCGCACCTGCAGAATTAAACAAGTTGGTAGTCATTACTTGGTACTGTGAACCAAAATGTTTAAAGAAACTCTGCATAAGCATCTCTGAAACATCCAAGAGGAGACATGTGCATGCATCATGTATTTCAGTACCAATATAATGCAACACAAATCTAACTATGCAAGGAAATAGAAAGGGCTCAAGTGAAAACATCATCTTACCTGAGCAAATCTCTCCTCCCTCCTCGCAATCTTCCTCTCCCTGCTTGCCTTGCTCTTGGCACGCTTGGCCTCAAACTGGTCAGAGAGGGTCTTCTCTCTTGCCTTCTCAGCCTTGGACTTGTGGATACTCTTCATGAGGACCCTCTTGTTCTTGAACATGTTACCTTGACCTTCAGGTACATGTCATGAAACATGTGCTTGTCGATCTTCTTCGCCTCACGGTACTTGCACAGAAGACGCCTCAAGACGCACATCCTCCGCATCCATAGGATCTTGGTGCGGAGCCTAGCCTCCCTGGTACCACTACGCTTACCTGTGCAGAGAACAGAATCACAGGTTACAACATATATCCCCAAAAATGAACACCATCGTGCCAATTAAAGTTGCAGCTACAAACCATATCCAGAGTGACGGCCCTTCTGCTTGGCCTCATGTGCCCTCCTTGCACGACACCTGGAGTGGATCTTCTGAGGCTTCCTGATGATGAAACCACCCTTTACCAGCTTCTGGATGTTCTGCCCTGCAAGTTTTAGCCAAACAATGCATCACAGTTATGCTCAGTTATGAATCAATGGACATAAGAGGTACAAAGTACGCATAAATATGAGTTAAAACTAACACAAAAACTTCCTATTATAAACAAACAACATACAGCATAAGAATGGATGTGATTGCAATACCCTGACATTCAAGTGCGTGTGAACTACAAATTTACTAATACAAACTGAGGAACATAATTGGGAGCTAGGTCCACGAGATTGACATTCACAAAATGAAGCAACAATTGAACCTTAACAGACAAGACTGCTTACACACGCGTTAATGCATTAAAGGTAAAATAACACCTAAACTCTGTCACTAGCAGAGGATTTACATGGAGTTATCATGGTTAAGCTAACGACGCAACCACTTCAGTATAATCCAACTATGTTGTGTTGTGTTAGTGCACATGAAGGTAAAAGAACACCGAAACCAGCAACTCTATTAGTTTCATTGCAAGAAGTCAATTGCGCATGAAGGTAAAGCAACATCTGAAGCAGCAACTCTATTAGCTTCATCAGTAGAATTAACTTCAACGAGTTAGCATGGCTAAGCTAATGGAGAAACATGCTTGCAAGGATTTCTTAAACAATGTTCGAACTCTTGTCGTACGTGTTTTGCAGTCCGCCAGTGCCCTGCAAGGAAACATAATTATCACATGGAGAGACCACATAATATTGAACTATATGCACAATCAATTACATTAGACTCCACTGTACCTATATAGATTCGTACTATCAAATTCTGGCAGCTAAGCAAGTAAATTTAACAGGGTAAAACACTTGGAGATGCATTAACCACGCAACGGAAAAATAAGAGCAGCCGTGGATGCTCAATCTAAGTGAGTCGCGTTTTAGAAGCATCTACATGACTCACCGATTCATCTGCTATCTGAAACACAATCAGAGTGGCAACATCACAATCCCATAGCTATCATGGGACATCAGAACAAAATCAAATCCATAAGAGTGGTCAGCTATATGATGTTTCAGCTAAAAAATCAGCTATCCCAAGAACATTAATCCCGGCAACCCAAGGCTGCTCATGTGATCTATGAGCAAGCGCCGCACAAGCAAGCAGGGATCTACCCGCCTTGATTCACCTAAACCGCATGGAGCACCACCTGCCCACAGATCTACGGAATAGGCGAGAAAATCAAGACGCTCGGCGAGGGAGAGAGAGGAAGGGGGTGGGTTAACCTCATTGGGATCGAGCCAGACCTTGCCCTTGCCGCACTTGAGGACGCTCGAGGCCAGGCGCTTCTGCAGCTTGAGGCCCTTGCCGCACTTGAGGACGCCCTGCTCGAGGGGGCAGGGCAGCGGCCGCGGTGGGACGTGGGGGCGGCGGCCGCGGCTGGAGGTGAGCGCGACGGCCGTGGCTGGAGCTGGGCGCGGCGGCCGCGACGGGAGGTGGCGGGGGCGGCAGCGACGGGCGGCGGCCGCGACGGGAGGTGGCGGGGGCGGCAGAGACGGGCGGCGGCGTTTGAGGGAGGGAGATGGAGGAGGGGATCGGCGGCGGCTGCGAGGGCGACGGCGAAGGATCTGGTGTGGCGTCGCTCGAGGGCGAAGGCTTCGCTCGCTCGTTCGCACGTTGCCAGACGGTTTTTTTTCGCTGGTTTTTTTTCGTAGGTTTTTTTTCGTCGGTTAATTTTCGTAGGCTTTTTTTCCTTCGCTTGTACGTAGATGGGTGCGACGGGAGGAGTGGGGGCGGGTGGGGGACTCGGACGGAGGGTTTTTTCTGGTTCATCGCGGCTGAGCGGGAGGTGGGAGCAAATACCAAAAATTACCGTAGTCGGTGGGACGAAAATAAACCCGAAACGGAGACTACCAACTGAGACATTAGGAGTAGAGATGTGTTGCAGACCGAAGCGGGACTCTAAAACTGATGTGTTGCAGAAGGATGGAATGCTGCTTCATCGGTATCTAAAAGAGACAGCCCACCCTGCCGACCGGATGTTAGTTCCCATGGCAGCAAAGGAGCAAGACATCTGGATTCAGTCGTTCCATAGGTATGTTCTGATATTGCCACGATCAGTAGAATAGCTGCAAGATTTTTTTTGTTCTGTTGCAGTTATAACTCCAGCAGAAAAACTGTTACAAATTTTATTACGGACTAGAGTTTCTTCTTACTTGGTTAGGGACTAGATGTACTAGAACACTTCTCTGTGTGGGCTGTGTCATTTGTTTTATTTTGCCGTGAACTCCAAATTTAACATTGTTTTTCCTTGTGTTTATGCCTACAAGAACATTTTGCAACTTGTTCCTAACCTTGGCTGGCTGAATCTTGCTGATTATGACATCCTTTCCCAGCTTTTGCCTCTAATTCTCATGGTGCTTCTCTGCTTTTGCACGCAGGACATATGGTGTCGTATATATTCCTTACTACAGATGCAAGATGCTGCCCGTGCCGCCTGTGTTTCTCGCTCCTCCCTAGGCTACTGGAGATGCCATCCCAATCTCACCTTCACCAATGAAAAAATGTGCCCGAAAGAAAATTTGTAGACACCAGGATCAAATGCTATTATAAGAGACTACAACAACAAAATCGACTGTGTGGTCAGGAACCGCTCGTGCGCTGATGCCGTGACGAAACTCAAGCTTGACTACCATGTTCCTCCTGATGGCGCTGAATCGTATCATCGTCTTGATAGCTGGCTCCAGATGGCTGTTACGCCGAGGACTGAAGAACTCGAGCTTCTAGTATCGTGGAAAGAGGCGAGGTTTAAGTTCCCATGCACACTACTCCCTCCGTTTCCAAAATACTTGTCTTTCTAGGCATTTCAAATGGACTCAACATACGGATATATGTAGACATATTTTAAAGTGTAGATTCACTCATTTTGCGCCGTATGTAGTCACTTGTTGAAATCTCTAGAAAGACAAGTATTTAGGAACGGAGGGAGTACTATCTGACAGCAGGTGTGGGGACTCGATTCAGAAGCTCTTCCTTTTCAGATGCGCCTTGCGTCTCACATTTCAACTTGCTTTGAGAAGCCTGAAAACGCTGCATCTGCGCGACGTGCGTGTCACAGGGGAGGATTTAGGGCGCCTTCTGTCCGGTTCCACTGCCCTGGAGCACCTGAAGCTCGTATATTGCGATGATATAGTTCGCCTGGAGATACCTTGCCTGCTGCAGCGGCTCAGCTTCCTGGAGGTGGCTGGATGCATGAAGCTCCAAGTGAACCGGTGCAAGTCTCATTTGGAGAGTCGAAAGTGAAGAAAGTGCAGTTGGTGCAGAACCGTGCCATCAGTTATGCTACTGACAACCTTCCTTCACGTGTGCCGAATCTCGAGACTCTTACCATATATTCTACAGTACTTGTGAGGTATGCTCTTAGTCTTAAGTTGGCAAACGTACATATACAGTAGCCGACTGTTGGAATAATTAACCTGAGACATATTTTGCAGAGAGTCAATGCACCAATGGCGGCATCCAGCAAATTCCTTCACCTCAAGTTCTTGAGTATTCTTCTTATTAATCGATGGAATTTTCACCGGGACTATGATTATTTATCGTTGGTTCCTTTTCTTGATGCTTCTCCTTTCCTGGAGACGTTCCGCTTGTATGTAAGTTCGCCGTCCACCTTTTCCTCAAAAAAAGAAAAAGGAAACACTGCATCCAGCAACGATTATCTAATAACCATGTTTGGATCATCAATTTGAATACTTTGGGTTTTGATCTTCAGGTATGCGAGCAATCCATGTGGATGTATGACTGGTTCGAGGGAGATCCCTCGTCTCTGAGGCGAATGCCACAACACTGCCATGGGAACCTCAAGAGTGTGAAGATCATTGGTTTCTTCCCCCAAAAGAGCATGGTTGAGCTAGCATGTCATCTTCTCGAGAATACAACGTCACATGAGTCTCTTACAGTGGATACTAGTCCTGCTACTTACCGGTGTTCTGTCAGTAAACCGGGCAGGAAATGCTGTCCCCTGGAAGTTTCAGCTATAGTGAAGGCGCATAGATTCAGCCGCCGCCGCTTCCCCCTGCCCGTCGCCGGCGCGCGTCCCGGAGCCGGCCCTCCCTCCCCCCGCCCTTCCTCCCCCTCCCCTCCTTCCGCCCTCGCGCCGCCTCCCCGGGAGGCGGCCGGGGCGGCCCCCGCGCCGCTGCTCTCGGCCTCGCTCCGGTCTTCCTCTCCCCTGCCGTCGCCGGCGGGCGCCCCCGGCTCCGGCCCGGGGGGTGCCGGCGGCGGCAGGATCTCCCTCCCCCGCGCGCGGGTCCTCCTGGCCCGGGGCAGGGGGGCGACGGCGGTGTCGCTTGGCTTGGCGGCGGTCCGGTGACCCGGCGGGGTGGCGGCGCTGCTCCTTGGCGGCGGGGCGGCGTGGTGGTGCTGGGTGACCGACGTCGCGCCCCCGGCCCAGATCTGGGCCTGGCGGGCCCCATCTGGGTCCTCGCGTGCCGGCCCCCGGCGTGGCCTCGTTGTCTGCGGCGCGGTGAGGAAGAGGAGCGGCTCGGATATGGGGCGTCGGCGCCGATGGCGTGCCGGCAGCAGCGCGGAGGCGGGAGCTTTACGGGCCCACGAGGGCTAGGCCGGGCCTGATGTGCTCCTGCTATTGCGTCCGGACGGCTACCGTCGCTGACGGTGGAGATGGGGCCCTCCCGCGTGCCGATGGTGCTGATGCCCTAGTCCCGGCTCTGATCCTTCGCCGCACTGCCCTCATTTCGTGGTGCCGTGGTGAGACGGCGTGGGGGCCTCATGACCGCGTTGGCGCAGGGTGGTGGTTGGTTTGGTGGATGGATCCGGAGCGCCCGAGGTGCGGGTTGGGATCGGGGGAAACCCCTGTCGGCGTGGCCGACACCGGCGCGGTGGCGCTTGAGGGTGCCACCTGACCTTCCGGGAGGGCGTCGGGGGCTACCCTGCCTCTCGCCTCGTCGTGTACCCGGGGAAACCCTTGGCAGCAGCGTCGTCATCGTCGCGTTCCTTCTTGGAGGTGTTGATAGGTGCCGACGCTTCGGAGTCTTGGAGCCTAGGGGTAGATTCCGGTGGGTGCAGCGATCGCGAGGCTTCTTCGTTTTTGTTGATCCGCCGTTGTCGGCATTTGTTTCTTTTGATCTTTCTCTGTAGTTTCTTTTGGGCGTGTCTGTGTTGCTTCCGCCCCAACACCTATCCCTTTATAGTTCGGTTGGTTGCTTTGTATACAAAGCGGGGGAAACCCTTTTTTGGTAAAATGTACATTGAGGGGAATGTTCCCTCTACAGTCAAGTTAAATGTTCCGGAGCCTTGCGGACGATGCCATCGTTTGAAAAAGTCAGATGCCAAATCAGTGTAGCTATCTGACGTTTAATGGTGATATGTTTTAGTTGTCTTGTGCCATGTTACATTTAAGTTGCTGGGTCTGTGATATTACATTCTTGATAATTTTGTTTACCGGACTGTCCAATGAACTCACTCCATTCACTTTTATAAGGCGTTTTCGATATTTTAACATGGACTACATATGGATAAAAATGAGTGAACAAACACACTAAAATGCATCTATATACACCTGAATCAGAAAAAAGTTAGAACATCTTATAATTCTCAGAAAAAGGTTAGAACATCTTATAATTCGGAACAGAGGGAATATTTATTATAAATTTTATATTTGGCATACTTTCTATCTTGGAATGGTAATAGCCACCTCATCTTTGCCTTACATGTATGCTACTGCAAGTGTGATCATTTCTAGCAGTCATGCAGTCATGTTTCTGCCTGACTGAACATATAAGAAAAGTAAACAAGGCAGATGAAGTGCTGCAAATAAGTGTTAAACATATTATGCATCAATGTGGAGCACTTCTTTTGAAGAAAATGGTAGAGCACCTCCCCTTTGGCATGTCCTCCCACATTTCATTATTGATCTTCTTATGGGTGATGTACTGAAAATGGGAACTCCGAACCTGCTATACTGCACGCCTGTTTTGGTTTGCTGTTACCAAACTGTATTTCTTTATTGTACTCCCTCCGTTCACAAATAAAGATGTTCTTCCTTTTTTCTGATTCAGATGTATATAGACGCATTTCAGTGTGTCTGTTCACTTATTTTGATTCGCATGTAGTCCAAATTGAAATGTCCAAAACATCTTATATTTGTTTACGGAGGGAGTATTTCTGAAAGTTTTGATGCAAGACCAATACAAACCGTTTGCCTCTAGTTCATACAACCATCAATGCTTATAAGATGCTGACATTTGAATTCCATCTGTACATTTTTTTTTCGAAAAGGGGGAAAAACCCCGGCCTCTGCATCAGCACGATGCATACGGCCCTCTTATTAAAAAATAAAGTAGTGCCAACATGGTTCCAATGGTCGTAGAAAAGTAGAAAAAGCTCACACAGAGCCAAAAAAGGCTAGAAACAACAACTAGCCAAATCAAGATGCCACAACCGGCTGGGTAAAGTAGATAGGAACACTAAATGCCTATCCTATTACATGACCGCCATCCAAACCGGTTGAAGATATCCCGAGCTACCATCTCCCAGCGGACAGACCCAGTAACCAAATGCTCCCTGGCCTCCGTCTGGGTGATTGGCGACCACGAACGAATCAGTGCCGTAGTCCGGAATAAAACCTGCAAAAATTGTATACATGATATTCTGTTAAAGACCAAATCATTTCTGCAATTCCAGATAGTCCACAACAAAGCACAAGCC
This sequence comes from Triticum dicoccoides, assembly GCF_002162155.2. Taxonomy (NCBI): domain Eukaryota; kingdom Viridiplantae; phylum Streptophyta; class Magnoliopsida; order Poales; family Poaceae; genus Triticum; species Triticum dicoccoides. Next base: position 470,918,562 of record NC_041389.1, on the reverse strand, counting down.
CCAACCCGAATATGTCTCGCTACGTTAGACTCAATCCCATTAAGCCATGTCCCAAAGAACGCATAAACAGAAGTCGGGGGTTTGATATTGAAAGCAATGTGGACCGTCTGCCAAAGTACCTTGGCCAGCGGGCAATCAAAAAATAGGTGTTTAATAGTCTCATCCCGATCGCAGAAACTACACCTAGTAGGTCCTGTCCAATTACGCTTCATCAAGTTATCCTTAGTTAAAATTACTTGTTTATGGACAAACCACATAAACATTTTTATTTTCAAAGGAACTTTGACATCCCACACAAACGTAGGAATGGAGTTCGAATTAATTACATCAATATACATTGATTTAACCGTGAATACTCCAGACTTAGTCAACTTCCAGCGTAATTCATTGGGTTGTTGAGAAAGCTGGACTTCCATCAGTCTCCTAACCAGACGGAGCCATTCTTCCCAACGATTGCCCGCTAGCACTCGTCTGAACTGTATATTAAGGGGGATAGATTGAAAGACCGATGCAACGGACACCTCACGTCGTTGAACAATGCGATACAAAGAGGGATATTGGATGGCTAAGGGTGTGTCACCGAGCCAAGTATCTTCCCAGAAACGTGTACTCGTGCCGTTTCCAACAACAAACTTTGTCCTATTAAACAAAGCCTGCTTGACCTTCATGAGACCCTTCCAGAAGGGCGAGTCGGTAGGCCTTACTGTGACCTGTGATAAGGTTTTTGACTGGAGGTACTTGCCGCGAAGGATTTGAGCCCACATAGCATCATTTTCCGACGAAAGCTTCCACAGCCACTTGCTAAGAAGGCATTTATTCTTAATTTCTAGATTCTCAATACCTAGACCCCCTTGGTCTTTCGGTCTACAGATGATATCCCACTTAGCAAGCCTATATTTTCTTTTAAGCTCATCACCCTGCCAAAAGAACCGCGATCTATAGAAGTCCAGTCTCTTCCTAACACCAACTGGTACCTCAAAGAACGAGAGAAGAAACATCAGCATACTTGTGAGCACCGAATTAATTAGGATTAATCGGCCTCCATATGACATGAGCTTGCCCTTCTAGCAGCTCAGTTTCTTCTCAAATCGGTCCTCGATGCACTTCCATCTCTGTTCGTTAGCCTACGATGGTGGATAGGAATTCCCAAGTATGAGAATGGTAGCTCTCCCAACTCACATCCAAACAATTGCCTATAAGCATCCTGTTCATCTTTGGCCCTACCAAAACAGAACAGCTCGCTCTTATGAAAGTTTATCTTTAACCCGGTCAATTGTTCAAATAGGCATAACACCAGCTTCATATTTCTTGCCTTAGCCAAGTCATGCTCCATAAAGATGATTGTATCATCAGCGTATTGTAGGATAGAAACACCTCCATCAATAAGATGAGGCACCAATCCACCTACTTGACCATTTTCCTTAGCCCTTCCTATCAATACTGCCAACATATCCACCACTATGTCAAACAAGATAGGGGACATCGGATCTCCTTGTCTTAGGCCTTTATGTGTCTGGAAATAGTGACCTATGTCATCATTAACTCTAATTTCCACACTACCTTTTTGCATAAATGATTGAACCTGTCTGCGCCAGGCTTCATCAAAGCCTTTCATACGCAAAGACTGTTGGAGAAATGGCCATTTGACCTTGTCATACGCTTTCTCGAAATCCACTTTAAAAATCACTCCATCTAATTTTTTGGAGTGGATTTCATGGAGCGTTTCATGCAGGACTACCACCCCTTCAAGGATATTTCTGTCCGGCATGAAAGCGGTTTGGGACTGTTGCACCACAGAATGCGCAATCTGTGTGAGCCTGTTAGTCCCGACCTTAGTGAAAATTTTGAAACTAACATTAAGGAGACATATGGGCCTGAATTGCTCAATTCTGACCGCATCCGTCTTCTTAGGAAGTAGTGTGATAGTCCCAAAATTCAAGTGGAATAGTTGAAGCTGTCCAGAGAACAGATCATGAAACATAGGTAGAAGATCCCCCTTAATAATGTGCCAGCACTTCTTATAGAACTCAGCCGGGAAACCATCTGGTCCAGGAGCCTTATTATTTTTCATCTGTGCAATAGCATCGAAAACCTCCTTCTCCGTGAACGGGGCAACTAGAATGTCATTATCAGCAGCCGATAACTGAGGCACATCCTCAGTTCTGGACTCATCGAGGGACACTGTATTCTCCTCCGGCGGTCCAAATAACTACTTATAATAGTCGGTTATGTATGTTTTTAGGTTATGCTGACCTAAAATAGTGCCCTCGTCCTGCTCAAGCTGAAATATTCGCTTCTTTCTGTGTTTGCCATTAGCTATTAAATGGAAGAACTGAGTGTTTGCGTCCCCCTGGACCACTCTACGTACTTTAGCACGTAAAGCCCACATCAGTTCTTCTTCGCGGAGTAGTTCTTTTAACCTCTTTTCCGCCTCATTTTTAACCTGAAGCTCTGCTGGTGCCAAAATGTTGGATTCAGCCTTAATGCCCAGGTCATGTATAAGAGTAAGGAGTCTATCCTTTTCAATCTTATACACACCACTAAGGTGCTTAGCCCAACCTCGTAAGAAACTTCTCAAGTTCCTATCTTATGCTGCCACCTCTCAATTGGAGATTTGCCTCGAACATCTTTAACCCATTCCCTGGCTATCAAATCTAAGAACCCTTCCCGTTCAAACCACGACGTCTCAAAGGAGAAGGTGTTCTTGTTACCCACATGATTCGGCTCCCCTGAGTCCACGAACAATGGGGTATGATCAGATATTCCCCTCGAAAGAGCTTGCACCGTAACCAGCGGGAATTTATGTTCCCACTCCACGCTTGCAAGAACTCTATCAAGTTTTTCGTAGGTTGGGTTTGGCAGAGCGTTAGCCCATGTGAACTTTCGACCAGAAAGTTCTATCTCTCTCAGATCCAAGCTTTCAATAATGGTGTTGAACATGAAGGACCATCTGCCATCAAAGTTATCATTGTTCTTCTCCTCTCTCCTCCTGATGATATTGAAATCACCTCCAACTAAAATTGGCAGCTGCTCTGATCCACAGATTCGAACAAGGTCTGCGAGAAACTCCGCTTTAAGCTCTGGTTGCGCGGCACCATAAACCGCCACCAAAGCCCAGTTAAAGCCATCCATCTTAGACCTAACTCGAAACTTGACCGCGAAATCGCCCATCACTACACTACGGACTTCAAGCGAATCGCATCTCACACCGAGTAAGATACCACCCGATCTTCCTCGCGGAGGGAGGCAATGCCAATCGAAATCAATACCACCAACCAGAGAGGAGAGAAACTGCGGTGCAAAGTTATCTCTACCCGTCTCTAATAGAGCAACGAAGTCTAACTTCTCTTCTATAGCTGTCTCAGCCAGGAATCTTCTTTTAGCCAAGTCCTTTAGACCTCTGCTATTCCAAAAAATTCCTCTCATAGTTCATCATGGAATTTTTTGGTGGTTCGAATCCTAGCACTCCTACGAACTGCGGAATCGGGATAGATCTTCCGTTTCCACTTACGCTTAGGTTTACTAAGCTCAGGCACCCGGTCCTCATGACCGGGTTCACCAATATTAGTCGAATCGTTCTCTGGGGAAACATAATCTTCCTCAGCGTCATGGTTGGTGGGTGCTAGATCCGCACACAAGCTATCAAGCACTCTAACCCCTAACGCATTAATCTCATAATCATTCATTGGTTTAACTGCTGCAAGATTACGAATAGTCTCTAAAGCACGTTCCGCCTCCAGATCTAAAATATCATTCACCGACTTAGTAATCTCACTGTCCGTAGCACCTAGTGAAACTCCTAATTGGTTTGCATTATTTATAATGTCCTCATTAGAAAAATGCAATAGTGAATTAGATAAGTTGACGGACATACCAGACGTAAACGCAGCCTCCTGAAGCTTGGCCGCCCTCATAGCGCACCGCTGCTGCATATCATCTATCTCGGGGACGTCCAGGATGCAAGCACTCATCCGTCTCCCCTCGGCAATCGGGTCCGGGATCCCGCCAAACGCGACCACCTCCTCCCTAGTAACACCTGGCATAGAGCCCTCCGAAGACTGTACCGGGGTTACCTGAGAAGGCGTCAGCGGGCTCCCGATCCCCTTAGACGGGAGTCCCACACTAGGGACCCTGGTCATGGGTAGGGGCGGAGAGGAGATGATGACGGGGGCCGCCTGCCCGCGCCCTCCTCCGACCGCAGCCGCAGGCTCAGACGCATGAGCCATCAGCGAGGGAGAGACGGTCCTCCTGATCGTCGAGGGTGAAGGGGGAGCCAAGGCCTCCTGCCCCAGCGCCCCCCCCCCCAGCTCCGCTACTGCTGCGGTGGTTACCGCCACCGTCGGGGAGGCAGGAGCCGAGGCCGCCTGCCTCGGGATCCCGCCCCTTGTACCGGCCGACCCACACTGGGCCAGCGTGACCGACGCCGCCGAGGGCGTGGTGGGGTGGGAAGAAGGCGAGGCCACCAGCCCTGAAGCTCCCCCCCCTCGACTCACCCTGCCTGTAGACGCCGACACCGGAGTCGCGTCCGCCTGGAGTGCCAGTGCAAGAGAAGCTCCCTCCAGGCTCCTCTCCGTAGCTCCGACCATAGTCCTGGCCTGGCGACCCGCAAATAAGCCAGCCTCCCTCTCGAACTCCAACGGGGGGAGCGTGTACTCAAGACAATCATCAGAATCTACCCGGTCACTCCATAATTTGGGAGGTGCCGAGGCTGGCTGAAAAGACCCAAAGCGCAGAGTAGTCATGGGCACCGCTGGGGAAGCAGCAGGCTCAACCCCGGTCCCATCCCCGGGCAACTGAGAAGAACCATTAGACCCCTCGTGCGTGGGCTCATCTGACGGTGCCCCCTTGGCCCCGGCATTACCATCACTGTCTTGCATGTCAACATCATTACCATTAACCGCATCATCAAATAAATCCGTGTCCTCAAACTCGATGTCTAGCGGGAACACCACTCCCCTGTAGGTCCAGTTGACCTTATCGGGCACGAACTCAATATCCAGAACACTCACTAATATCCGGGCCACCCCATGGGCACGTGTGAACGCCATATCCACTTTTTCTGTCTTCCCCACCATTATGCCCATGCTAGCCACCACTCGAGCGTCCTACAGAGGCTTAGAAGGAGCCCCTGTAAACCGCAACCAGACCTGCGTAAGCGGCTTCCCCTTAGGCTCAACCTGCTTCCACTCATGGAACTCCAAGATACACGTAGTACCGGGAACTCGACACAGGCCAAAGCTCAATAATCTCTGCAGATCATCCACAGTTGGGAACTCAACCTTAAAAGACCTGTCCTCGATAAGCACCAGTTCCCATCGAAAATCCCCGGGAGCCAACTCCTGAAGCCTCCTCACAATCTGTGCCTCAGTCACCTCGCCCTGGGTTGCTTTCACAATCCCGGTAGTCAAGCTTAGTGTATCCTCCGGGACCTCTCTTGCCGCCGGGGACTCGAAAAACATGAGCTCAGCACAATAGACTCCATAAATGTTCAGCGTCGGAGGCAGGTCACGCAACAACGGGCACTCCCCAAAATCGTGTACCGGCTTGCCACACGTCTCGCACAGTTGGGCCACACATTCAGCAATGAAGTGACCCTTCTCACCGCAGCGGTAACAAAGCATCCTTTCCTTCTTTCGAGCATATTTGGACGCCCTTTCAGTAGCCTCCTCCACCGTCCCAGCCTCAAGAACCTCAACACTGACCCCGACGTTTACCTCCATCGGCTGGGGCTCGGTAAGAGTATGACCATCCTCCGCTGTAGACGCCGCGGGATCAACTGCCCTGGGCGGGGGCGGTCGGCGAAACCTCCCACGACCCCCACCCCGACCACCACGATGGCCACGAAATCCTCCTCTCTGACGGTGATCCGGGCCGGAAGCCCCCTCAACAAAACCACCTGCCGGGCCGAGAAACGGTCTCTCAGCAGACCCGTCACTCTGCCAGGCATAGCCCCGGCCGCCCCCCGTGGATGAAGACCCTCGATGATGTCCATCTCCATACGCGTCCGAACCGTCGTCCCCCCACTGACCTCGGGGCGGGTCATAGGACTCTGTCGTGTTGGTGTTCTGTCTCGTTTGCAATGATCCCGAACGATCCTGCTCAGGCCGCGCGACGTAGTGCGGTGGATGCTTGGCACAAGGCTGGTAGCCGACAGTAGGCGCAGCTCCTGAGACCGCACCACCCCGGCCTGGTGCTGCAGCGCCCGGCGCCGAGGGCCGTGTCCCGCCCCGACCCGCGGCCGGTTGCACACCGGTCGTCACGCCCGGTGCCGGGGGCCGAGTCCCTCCCCGGCCCGCAGCCGTCGGCGCGGCGACCACTCCTGGTGCTGGAGGTCTCGGCCCGCCCCGACCAGGCAAAGGAAGCGGCGGCACTTGCCCTGGCCGGTGGGTGCCCAGATTGCCCGCTCCACGACCAGGGAAGCCGGGCACCGCGCCATCACCCGCCGGTGCCCCACGTCCAGTAGCCGCATCTGTCGGCGGCGCAGCCCCGCCCCAACCCGAGGGAACCACCGTGACGGTTTTCTTGGCCGGCGGCGCTGCCGCCCCGCGGCCAACCATAGGCCGGAGAGGCGTGATCCTCTTCGCCCGACCCGAGCCACACGCTGGGAATCCCGGAGTCCCTCGCCTAAGAACCCTAGCACTAGCAGTCGACGGCGCGATAGCAGAAGAAAGAGATATCACTGCGTTCGTGCATGGAGGTTCGCTACGTAGGAGAGTCAGGTCCGGTCTAGCCTGGGCCACATACCCAGCCATCCCAGGCCCATCTCCTCGCCTCCCCGACCGACACATAGTCGGCCCATCGCAGCCCACCAAAAAATTCAAACGAGCCGATCACATCTGAGCGATCTGGGAAGGTTCTGCGGACGCCATGGCCGCCGCCGGCGCCGGATGCACGCCCCTCCGCTTCCCGTTCTTTCGTCTCTTAACAGTAATCCACGACTCCGGCTTAATCATGTCGAAAAGAGTAAGATTCGGAAGGCATACCTTGGGTATAGGGCCCTTCCATGGCCTGACCGCCGATGCCGCATTTCTCCGATGAACGACACGTCGTACCAATTCCCTCCTCTCGTCCGGGTGAAGCCCCACCCGCGCCGGATCTTCCACCGGCACCACCGTGTCTACATTATTGGCGACCTCATCTTCATCATAACCTGCATGAAATAGATCGCCAATCAAATCCGAAGGCGTAGGTGACAGCGGCGAACGTATCGCCATGTCTCCATCTCCGGCGTCGTCCTCGTTGTCTGACTCCATCAGGGCCCAAAACCGGCCGCCAATACCCGCCCGAGCCGCCGCGGGGAGGCATGGCGCGGCGGCGGCCTCCGCGGTCCCCCGGGGACACACCCTGGGAATCGCCCCCCCAGTCGCCTCGCCTGACATCTTCAAGATAACGACAGCTAACACACACCTTTCCATCTGTACATGGCCTGCTACCTCATGCTACATCGCATTTCTGAAACTGTTTATGATTTATTATCTAATCACCAAATATTATTTATATCAGACCTAAACATCTAAAGCATTGGTAATACAACAAGTGCACCAATGGCATCTTTATGCAGATACTCAGTGCACCAATGGCATCTAGCAAATTCCTCCACCTCAAGTTCTTGAGTATTCAAATTTATGGATGGTATTCATGTTCATGTTCGTAGTATATTTTTACGTTTGGCACTCGCATATCATATTTGCCTTGAACTATATGACAGATTGTCAGGTACTCTCCACCTAGATCTGAAGACGGTGTCAAGTTTTACTACGCGTGCCAATTCATCAGTTACCGAACGGCTCCCTTCGCTCCTCCCTCACGGCTTCGTCGCTCAGCGTTGAGATTGTCTACGACACGCTTGTTGACTATTTAACCACTGTCGTAGTAACTGTAGCTCATTTACTTCAGTTAAACCTGCTCCTATATAACGGTTGGGCTGTAGCGGGTGTGAGATATCGAATTCCCCATTTGCTTCCGATGGTTACAACATACACACAGAGACATACGATATATGACATTTCCCTCACAGGATTATCGGTTCACACTGGATTCGGTTAAGAGTTAACAGGTACACATGACACACAAAGTTAAGAGTAGAGTAGATAGGTATAGCTCTATTCGCCTACCCGAGTTGAAACGGAAAATGTACAACACAAAAGTTCCATGGAACAACGAGATGAAGCTAGTGATTAAAGGAAATTTCAAACGGTCGAGCGTGTGCGATGGATTTGCCGAATTTTGTCTAAACCATCACAGGAACACCTTAGGACAGTACACTAGTGTGATACACATATACTCGTCTACGAACGTCGAAACATAAAGCATACAACGTGATAGTAGTGTGAATCAGTCGACCGTGTGCGATGAGTTTGAAAATTTTGTCCGAAATAGCTCCAAACATGAACACGAAGTTGAACATTTAAAGTCAACGAACCTACGAATCCATCGCCTAGATGGAACCATAACGTTGATGTGTATCTTTTTCGTTTAGATGTTAGTAGATTAGAAGGGACTAGACATAGGAGATTATGGAGTGTGAGTACAACACACCACACAAATGTACAACAGAAAAGTCATGTAAAATAGCGAGATGAATCTACTAGCCAAAGAAAATTTCAAACGGTCAACCATGCGCGGCGAATTTGACAAAATTCACCCAAATAGCTCCAAACATGTACACGAAGTTGAACATATACAGTTAACGGAACTACAAACCGATCCAATGAATGGAACCACAATATTGATGTACAACTTATCTCGAATTTAAGACCGTTGTGTAGATTAAAAGGAACTAGGTGAAGGAGAGTAAGAAGTGTCATTAAAACAAACTACACTTATGAATTTGTACATTCCACTAGGGATATGTATATCTACTCGTCTAGGACCGTAGAAACGACGGGCTGACACTACTTGTCAAAGGTAATGTCAAACGGTCAACCAAACACGACGGTTTTGACAAAAATGGTCCAAAACATCTTCAAACATGAACATGAAATTAAACATTTACGATCGACAAAACTATAAAATTATGAATATATCATCTGAATAGAACCACAACGTCGATATGCATCTTTTTCGTGTAGAGATTATCTCGAATCGAAGCATCGTTGTGTAGATTAGAATGAACTAGGTCAAGTAGATTAAAGAGGGGCATTAAAACAAACTACATATATGAATTTGTACAGTCCATAGATGTAGATCTACTCGTCTACTGTCGAAACAAATAACGTACAACATGGAAGTTGTGTGAAACTACTTGTCCAAGAAGATTTCAAACAGTCAACCATGCGCCACAAATTTTGTCCAACACAACTTTAAATATGAACATGAAATCGAACATTTACAGTCAACGAAATTATGAACCGATCGTCTGAATGAAACCAAACATTGATGTACACCCTTTTTGTGTAGAGCTCATCTCGAATTTAAGCACTGTTGTATAGATTATAAGAGATTAAGTGAAAGAGATTAAGTGAAAGAGATTAGAGAGGAAACAAAACACTCCAAGTGTATCCTCTGTGCTTGCTCTCATCCTTTCATACATTTGGGCCCATCACGTACACTCCTTGACTTGCGGGTCCATCACGTGCACTTTGTTGGCTTGCTTTTGTGGTGAAGACTAACTCTATACATTCAGTTTATTCGATTTGCAAGGTTCGGTTTATAAGGTTTACCGATTTGTACGGTACTAATACCTCGGTAATTACGGCTCCGTTTCGGTATATATCAAAAATAACTGGTATAGTTTCAGTATATACCATAAAAACTAAAGTTGACGCGAATTTGAAAATGACATAACAATAATTTACAAATTTACGACTCAAAACACCTATTTTTTTATACAAAAATATATAATAAATACATATAAGTACATTGCATGTATTGAATCATGCCTTGATGGTTATGGTTGTGCTTAACATTTTTCAAGAGAAAAATAAGTACGTTACAAGAAAAATGGGTGCGCCTCGTGGTTCCTGTACAAGAGAAATTACTACTTTTATGGTTGTTCGCTCAAGAAATATAAATATATTTTTTACTTCGGTTTATTTGGTTAACCGTTTGGTTTTTCAGTATATACCATAAAAATAAAAATTCAAATCGGTATGGAAAGTTCATACCATACCGAAAACAAAATCCGTAAAACTGGTTCGGTTTGGTTTATTTTTTGTATGGTTTTTGGGTTTGATTTTAAAATGCACAAAGTGAGTGAAGACTGTAGCAAGTATAACTTCCATCTTTTTCTGAGGGGATTTTAGCGAGTACTGGCATAAGCTTTTTCTTCCACGTCGTAAACAGGGCCGGCCCGTTTCATTTGTTTCGATCGCTCGTTGCAGCTTCGTTTGAATTGTTTTTCTATTTCCTTTTTGTTTTTTTGGTTTCTTTGTTTTTTCACCACTTTTCTTTGTTTTTTGTCAGTTTTCTTTGCTTTTTTCACCTGTGTTCTTTGGTATTACTCGGTTTTCACTTGTTTTTATTTATATATTAAATTTTCAGTTTCTTTTTTCTTTCTTGGTTTTCATTGTTTTTTTGTTTATTTATTTTTTCTTTTTTATTTGGTGTTTCTATTCTTTCATGATTTACTTAATTTTTCTTTGTTTCCTTGTGGATTTTATTGTTTTCATTATGTTTCATTGGTTTTCTTTGCTTCTTTTCTGGGTTTCAATGGTTCTATTCATTTTTCTCTGTTTCTTTTGTCATTTTTTGTTTCCATATTTTGATTTATTTTCTACGTTTTTTACTTTTCTTTCTATTTGTTTTGCTTATCTTCTATTTTTATCTGAATAACATTTTTTTGAATATATGGTTTTGATGTTTACATCTAGAACATTTTTTTACACATGTTTACATTTTTTAAGTACATAATTAACATTTGTTTCGTGCACATTCTACATTTCACACACACACATTCTTCGCTTTTCTAGTGATCAACTTTTTTCACGCACATTCAATAATTTTTATACATTAGGAACATTTTCTTATACACATTTAGCATTCTCCTAATGCATGATTAACATTTAGTAAAATTTATATTTTGATAATTAAGTATACAAACGTTTTAGATGTGTATAGAAACATTTTTATACATATTTAATTTTTTCAAATAATAATTACCATTTTTCAAATGGTTGCTTAACATTTTTCATATGCTTGATTAATATTTTTAAGTACATTGTCAACTATTTTTGACACGTTGCATACATTACATATGAGACATTTTTTATACACATTTAATATTTAAATGTTTGATTAACATTTTTCGAAATTTTATGTAATTTTTTTGTAACATAAATATTTATAATACTTAAAAGTACACAAAAAAAAGCAAAGAATTGCCCAAATAATTAGGTTGTAGCCTATGGCCTCCCGCGCGCGGGTCTGGCCCAGTCTTGCGCTCACCCAAGGGGAGACTGCCCTCATATTGTAATAAGCGAGACATAGATGCGCCCCACTTTTGAGGTCGATTCAGCCTGACTCACTAGGGGCCAGTTCTTTTGGGCAATTCTCCCAGAATTGACCCCCTCCCCAGCTTCTCCCAGAATTGCCACTTAATATTTTTTTACAATTCCTAGCTAGTTAAGGTCTAATTAGCTAGGAATTGTAAAAAAATATCAAGTGGCAATTCTGGGAGAAGCTGGGGAGGGGGTTAATTCTGGGAGAATTGCCCAAAAGAACTGGCCCTAGAAACAGTCGATTTGAGTGTTTCAAGCAGGCTTGGCTGGTGCGGGCTAAGAATTTGATACATGCAATCAAACATGTCAAAATGGCAGCCAGCAGGGCCGGCTAGACCTAATGCAAGATTCCAAGGAGACCATTAGAAACAGAGGTAGTAGTACTGTAGTAGGGAGCTGCACTTGGCCCAAGTACTGCCTAAGGTTTGGTTGTTCCGTATCCCTCCTCCCTTCGGACCAGTTGATCCCAACCAAATATACCGCCTAGGGTTTGGCGGCTCCATCCCTCCTCCCTTCGTGCCAGTTGATCCCGAGCATCCTAGAGAGAGGAAGGGAGGACATGTCCGTGCAGCGCGACACAGATTCTTTCATTCGCTGCCCCGCAAAGAAAAAAAATTCTTTAACTCGCCTCTCTGCTATTCCCTCCATCCCATAATATAAGAGTGTTTATTACACCACCGTCCCATAATATAAGAGCATTTTTGACACATATAAGAGCGCTCTTATATTATGAGACGGAGAGAGTATTATTCATCTACACGTTAATTCTCTCCCATGCGTGCCTTGCTGCTCAGGATTTTTTTTTTTTTTTTTTTGTAAATGGCGTTGGTGGATATCCAGAAAAATAAGTGGCGCAAGTGGACAGCCCAGGAAGGCCCATGAACACCAGCGGCCTGACCTGACCACATTTCCCTGTTCGCCTCCTGGGCCTCTCCTTCCCCAATCCTTGCGCGTTCGCGGTCGCCGTCGCTGCCCGCATCGCTTCCCCTTGCCAATCCTCCCTCCGTTCCATGGCGCCGCCATGTTTCTCGAAGAAGCCGCCGTCGGGGAGCGCCGGGGACCCAGCGGAGCCTTGCGGAGGCGCCTCCTCTACTCTCTCTCCAATCCCGCCGATGCTCTCTTCAGCTCCTCATCCTCTTCTCCCCCCAGGTAAAGATCCCGCGCCATCTCCCCTTTGGATTCGTCGAGAACAGTAGCTTTTTGCTTGTGCTAGATAGCACTGTAGCTTGCATCCATGGATCGTGAGGTAGGTCTTTTGTGATCCTTTAGGTCGAGACATAGGTCGACATGTGTAGTACTAGGTGTAGAGGTACAAGGAAGGGCATGTCCGCATGTGTCATGAATTCATGGCGGTTGTGGTAGTACTAAGCAAGAATTGTCCTGGACAACTCTAGCCTGCTGACACATGTATGTAGTTATGGATACATTTCATCTCAAGTCATAAAATGATCCTGCTATTCTTTTTCATCAAAGGTTTTCTCCCATATTTGTTCAACATCTTATTACAACCATACATGGAACAAGAAATTTTCCCGGTGCTGATTGCATGAAGTTTATACATGGAAGATGCTAATTTTTCTTTTTTCTGAACTGTGAACTAGGCACATTGATTTATCTAGTGCTCTCTATCTCTACCAAATTTACTATAGGCAGACATGTTTTACTATTTCATAACTATGCCATGTCGTGCTATAGTGTTATATGATCTTGTATTTGATCTGATTGCTAGCTGAAATTAATTCATATGCAAGTTGCTGCTATATAAGCAAAAAACAACTTTATTTAGGAGCCATGTCGGTCCGCATTAGGGGAGAAGGGATCTAGGTTTATATGAGATTGAAGGAAATTGCAGGCGTTGCTTTGTTAAAACACCTGTGCTCACACGATTTGATATCCGTCTTGTAGATTGTAGATTCCGTTTGTGTTCCTGCAGAGAATCAGACAGAGGATCCAACTTTGCGTGTGCTTGAACTCGTCCGTGCCCTTCGGCCCTTCTTTGGTTACTTAATTACCCCTTTGTGTGCCTTGCTGGTATATGGAAAAAAAGGAACTTCTTCAGAGCCCTGTTCGCATTGGGGATCTCACTTTCCTTGCTTGTGCTTGAACTCGTTTGTTCCTTTCATCCCTGTCTGTACTGATCATAACACTGATGTATTTGTTGCAGATGGATGGAATGCTTCTTCATTATCCGAAAGAAACAGCCCACCCTGCCGACCGGATGTTAATTCCTATGGTGGCAAAGAAGCCAGATATCCGGGCCCAGACCTTCCAGAGGTATGTTCTCAGCAGAATAGCTAAATAGAAAATCATTACAGCATTCCTGTTCATGTCATTCTTGTTCCTAAGTCCTAACGTTGGCTGAATCTTGCTGATTGTAACATCCTTTCCCAGCTTTTACCTCTCTATTTCTCATGATGATCTTCTCTACTTGTGCACGCGTGCAGGACATTTGGTGTCGTATACACTTCCTACTACCAATGCAAGACGCTGCCCGTGCCGCCTGTGTTTCTCGCTCCTTCCTACACTCCTGGAGATGCCACCCCAATCTCACCTTCACCAACGAAACGATGTGCCCCAAAGAAGATTTAAAAGCAGCGGGATCGAACGCTATTATAAGAGACTACAACAACAAAATTGACTGTGTTCTGAGGAACCGCTTGTGTGCTGATGCCGTGACGAAACTCAAGCTTGACTACCACGTTCCTCCTGATGGTGCTGAATCGTATCATCGTCTTGATAGCTGGCTCCAGATGGCTGTTACGCCCAGGACCAAAGAACTCGAGCTTCTAGTATGGTCGAAAGAGGCGAGCTTTGATTTCCCATGCACACTACTATCTGACAGGTGTGGGGGCTCGATTCAGAAGCTTCTCCTTTTCAGATGTGCCTTACGTCCCACATTTCAACTTGGTTTGAGAAGCCTGAAAACTCTGCATCTGCGCGATGTGCGTGTTACGGGGGAGGAGTTAGGGTGCCTTCTGTCCAGTTCCACTGCTTTGGAACACCTGAAGCTCGTATATTGTGATGATATAGTTCGCCTGGAGATACCTTGCCTGCTGCAGAGGCTCAGCTTCCTGGAGGTGTCTGGATGCACGAATCTTCAAGTGATAGAGAACAAAGCTCCAAATCTCTCCAGATTTTACCTTGAAGCAGGTGAACTGGTGCAAGTCTCGTTTGGAGAGTCGAAAGTGAAGGACGTGCAGTTGAGGCAGGGTTATGCCATCAATTATGCTATTGAGAACCTTCCTTCACGTGTGCCGAATCTTGAGACACTTAACATACAATCTTCTCATGAGGTATGGTCTTGCTCTTAAGTTGGCGAACGTCCATATAACAGTAGCCGGATGTTTGGAATAATTAACCTGAGTCATCTTTATGCAGATAGTCAATTCCTCACTGGCATCTAGCAAGTTCCTCCACCTCAAGTTCTTGAGTATTTTTCTTATTAGTGGATCATATTTTCTCCAGGACTACGATTTTTTGTCGTTGGTTCATTTTTTTGATGCTTCTCCTTCCCTCGAGACGTTTCGCTTGTATGTAAGTTTGCTGTTCACCCTTTCTTCAAAAAAGGAAACAAATGACTGTTCATCCTGCAAATTGTCTAATAACCATGTTTGGATCATCAATTTAAATACCTTGGCTTTTGATCTTAAGGTAATCGAGCATTCCATGGATGACTGGTTTGAGGGAGATCCCTCGTCTCTGAGGCGAATGCCACAACACTGCCATGGGAGCCTCAAGAGTGTGAAGATCATTGGTTTCTTCCCCCAAAAGAGCATGGTTGAGCTAACATGTCATCTTCTCGAGAATGCAATGTCACTTGAGTCCCTTACAGTGGATGCTAGTCCAGCTAATTACAGGTGTTCTGGCAGTAAACCGGGCAGAAAATGCAGTCCCCTGACAACTACAGCTATAGTGAAGGCACATAAATCAGTCTTGGCTGTGAAAAAATACATTGAGGGGAATGTTCCCTCTACAGTCAAGTTAAATGTTCCGGAGCCTTGCGGACGATGCCATCGTTTGAACGAATCAGGTGTCGTTTAATGATTAGATGTTTTAGTTGCCATGTTACTTTCAAGAGCTGTCCAACGTTTAGGGGTCTGTGATATTACATTCTTGTAAACTTTGTTTACCAGACTGTCCAATGTACTTAATATTGCTGTATCAGGTGCCGTTAAACATTGTTATGAATCTTTATAGTTTCTTACATTTGGTATACTGTCTATCTTGGAATGGTTACACACTTGTGACATCTCATCTTTGCCTTGACCTGTATTGTATGCTACTGCAAGTGATCATTTATAGCAGACATGTTTCTGCCTGACTGAACATGTAGGAAAAGTAAACAGAACAGATGAAGTGGAAATAAGTGTTGAACATATCCATCAAGGTAGAGCACCTTATTTTTTAAAAAATGGTAGAGCATCTTTGTTTGTTTGAAATAAGTGTTTCAGTAGAGCAGCTCCTCCCACCCTTCATTGTTGATCTTCTTATGGGTGCTGTACTGAAAAAGGGGAGCTCTGAACGTTTCGACTCTGCTATACTGCACACCTGTTTTGGTTTGCTGCACCGAACTGTATTCCTGCATCGTACTTATCAAAGTTCTGATGCTAAGGCACTGGTTGATTTGCCGTACTGAACTAGATTCTGCGCTGCGTTTCGGAATGTTCCAAATGCCAAGACCAATGCAAACTGTTTGCCTACAGTTCATACCAACTTCAAGGCTTATAAGATGCTGACAATTGTACTCCATCTGTACATGGCCCTGCTACCTCATAGTACATCGCACTTCTGAAAGTGTTTCGCTGTTTTTGATTTATTATCTATTACTACCAAATATTATTATCAGAACTAAACATCTTAAGCATCGATGCTCATTAAATATCAGTGATGAAAAGCAAAAAGACAGATAAAGTGGAAATAAGTGTTAACAGATGCATCAAGATAGAGCACCTTCCTTCCTAAAAAAAAAATCTTTGTTTGCATCAGTTTAAAGATGCAAAGGCCCTAGGGTTCCCCAGGCGCCGCCATTTGGCGTCTCGGTAAAAGGGACACTTCTCTCCCGCTTAATCTTGTGATTCTTGTCATGGGAAATTATATAATGTACTGATAAATAGCGGCTCTGAAGTCTGAACCTGCTATACTGCAGACCTGTTTTGGTTTGCTGTACCGAACTGTATTCCTGCACTGGATTTCTGAAAGTTATGATGCCAAGACACAGTTTGATTTGCTGTACTGAACTGGAGTAGATTCTGCGCTGCATTTCTGATGCCAAGACCAATACAAACTGTTGCCTCCAGTTCATACCACCTTCAAGGCTTACAAGATGCTGACACATGGAACAAATTTGAACTCCATCTGTACATGGCCTGCTACCTCATACATCACATTTCTGAAACTGTTTTGACTGTTTTTGATTTATTATCAATTACCAGATATTATCAGAACTTAACATCTAAAGCGTCGGTAATAAAAATTAATATTGTTGTTTCATAATTGATTTACAAGTGAAATACACACTTGTACTACTCCAGGTAAAGGGTCTCACTCGATCACATCCCATCTAAAATCACATAAACATCATGCAAAATATTAATATAGCTTGACATCTCTAAAGCTCAAGAAGCATTGCAGCAGCGGGCGCAAGGCTCCAGAACATCCAGCTTCATGGTGGACGGAACTATGCCCTCCACGTACCTTCGGATAGCAAAGAGCGCTCTAGGAACTTCCATGAGAGTACTCTGGCCCAAGGTAGAGCAACTGTCCATGTCGCTGTCAGAACATCTACGAGAACAATCAGCGGTGTCCAATGTGAGGGACTGTAGCGACCCTGCATTCTCGATGATATGAAGCGTTAGCTCAATCAAGCTCTTTGCCGATTTGAAGCCGGTTATCTTCACACTCTTCAGCTTGTCATGGCGGTGTCCTGGCATCCGCCTCAGAGGAGAGGGATCTCTGAAAATCGACTCGTGCTCCATGGGTTCTGCTGCCTAAAGATGAAAAGCCAATTAAATTAATGGTTCTGCCATTTATAATCACTAGATACCTTTGCAGGATGAGCATTAACTTACTTGCAAGAAAAAGGACTCCAAGCAAGGAGAAGCATCCAGAAAAGGAACCAGGGAAATATAATCATTGATACGAGGAAATGCATATCCATCAACAGTTATCCTCAGGTACTTAATGCGGAGGAATTGGCTATGCATCATGGGGGTATCAGCCTGTATAAAGACATATCTCAGGTTAATTGTCAAGCAAGATATAACATTTTCATATGCATATATCTGTCAGATGAATATACCTTGAGACGCAAACTTATGTCAAGAGTTTCAAGATTCGGGATAGTAGTCTGAAGCATGGCATGAGCATTATCGAGGGCATGTGGATGCAGCATTGTTAAGTTCTTCAATTGCTCTCCATGTGAGATTTGTCCTTGTTTACCACCAAAGTAAAAACTGGAGAGATTCAGAGCTTTGCTCTCTACCACTCGTAGAGCGTTGCATCCGACCACTTGTAGGTCGTTGAGGCGCTGCAGCATGTCGGGTATCTTCAGGCAAGTTATTTCATTGCAGTACCCAAATGCAAATAGCTCCAGAGCAGAACAACTGGAAAGAAGGCATCCTAACTCATCCTCACTGATACGCACATGATACAGGCGCAGATTCATCAGGCTTCTGAAACAGCTGAGTCTGACCACAGGACGGAAGACACAACCCGAGAGGTGTACATACCGAATCGAGTTCCCCCTCAGACCAGATAAAAGTGAGCACGGGAATCTGTATGTTGCCACCTCTGAAGACAACATAAGGCCGAGTTCTTCAATCTCCGATGTAATAGCAACCCGAAGCCAGCTATCGAGAGAAGAACAGTCGCTGGAATTGTGGCCAAGGAATTCAAGCTTGAGAGTCTTCAAGCCAATGCCGGAGTGTTTTTTCAGAACTTGGTTAACTTTGCTGGCGAATTTTCTTGCTGTTTCAGCCTTTGTAAGAACTCCATTGCAGCCTACAGTCGAGTTACTAAATCCAATGTTCGGGTAGAACCTCCAACAACGTAGAAAGGCATGAGAGACACAGGCAGCACGAGCAGCATCTTGCATTGGTACTAGTGAGATTATATGACGCCAAATTTTCTGTATGACCAAGCATTCAAGAGTTAAACACTGGATTTCCGAAGGATAATGAGTACAATTGACTATGGAAAGGAGAAGAAAAAAAGGACATGTGGTGTGATTCGTTGGGAAGAAAATAATGTGCAAAGAAACAGCAACAAACATGTAACTTCTACATTGCACAAATACCATTTACTCCCTCTGTCCCAAAATATAAGAACGTTTTTGACACTAGTATAGTGTAAAAACCGTTCTTATATTTTGGGACGGAGGGAGTAATATTTAATCAGCCAGAAAGCTCACGCAACAACTCTAGCAGCTACCCACGAAGATATATAACACACAACATGGTAACTGAGATGAGAAGAGATTGAAGAGACCAGATATTGATGTTCTACACACATAATAGAGGAATCAATACTCTACCCTGAACTGTATGGAGACTGCAGGTGGATCACATATGAAATTTGGACTTGCAGGAACCTGATTATAGGACAAAATATTCAAGAGTGGAGTAAAGTCCCACTTGTGTTAAGTAGTATAGACGGATTATTCCCCCAAATTTCTAGTCTGAATAAGTGAGTATGCATATTTGACATGGGTCCAAGCTTGTGGTGCTCATGGTTTAATCATGTTACTTTGTTTCCGGGAAGCCTGAGCCCTGAGCCTAATTATAACTAGTAATGTTCTGGTCACTATCTGCCCGAAGGCCAGACTTAATGGACGACAACAAGCACAACACCATCCAAACCTGAGCAGTCAACTGTATGCAAGCATGCACTGGTGAGGAAGATAGGGCATTCCTTTTTCCTACATGTTTATAATGGTTTTCCTAGAAGACTGCTATAGATGGCAACTAAGAAATATATTCTTGAGTTAGTCATGGGGTAGCCAATAATATCGGCTTACAAATTGCCTCGAATGGTGTCTACTGCACAATAGCATGCTATAGATAGGCCAATACAGCAAAGAAATAGCACGAACGTGCAACTTCTACATGGTACAAGTGACATTATAATTTTCAGCCAGTCCATCCGCACTTGGACCTTCTACATGTTAAATGACATTATAAGACTGGTGGGACATCACAATAACATATCTACAGAGTTTGGGACGCATATTGCCCACGAGGTGGGAGATCCTATCTTAAACATGTATTCCGGTAGATATACACCCAGGCGTTAGACGGTAGCAAGAGTGGCCATATAACCAAGACATGTGCTATATATGCAATAGATAATAGCGACAAGTCACACAATAAGAATTCGGGTAAGCATAAACTGCAGAGATTGTAGCTAAAACACATCAATCACAATAAATGAAGCACAAGGAATTGCTGATAAGGGCCTATAGGAATTCTATCCAACATCAGGGCACCCAAGACTCATGACAGACAGTTTTCCACAAAGTTAAAGCCCCAACATCAATCTTTCCCCTTTGTAAAATACTCCCTCCGTTCCTAAATATAAGTCTTTTTAGACATTTCAAATGGACTAAAACATACGGATGTATGTAGACATATTTTAGAGTATAGATTCACTTAATTTTGCTTCGTATGTAGTCACTTGTTGAAATCTCTAAAAAGACTTATATTTTGGAACGGAGGGAGTAGAAGAGGAGTTACTACTTACTAACACAGGAAATACATCTTTATTGAGCTAACACAGGTCCAAAAATTTGTGCAGCAGGGCAGTGATGGTGATATTTTATTTACTTGCAACCAAAGTCTTCCATTATTCATACCTGTGGAAGGTCTGGTATCGAGTATTTAACTCTTTTCCTACCCTCTGAACGATCATCTTGTTGCCAGGATGAGCGTCCTCTTTTCGCCAACAAAGGAACTGGATCATCTGCAACACATCATCGTTATAAGGACACATGCTAACAGAAGAAAGCAACAAGGTACACGCTTGCGTAAAACAAAGGTTCAATTTCGACTTGGCATCCAACTTTTACACAAGAGCGCTAGTGCCTTTGAGAATCCAGTTCACTAGAGCATATGGTTTTTTCGGTTTTTTTGCAGAACAGTACAACCTCTCCCCAGTCTCACACATTTGTGCCAAATCTGACGGAACAATTGATTTTACCCATCAGCGAGTGAGATCCCTATCCTTCCGCAACATCTCACAGGTTTAACCCTCTAACAGTGCACCAGAAGTCCAGAACATTCAACCATCTGCGAGTGAGATCCTTATCATGTACACAAACACACCAAAAAAAAAATGCCGGTCCTTGATCACAAGTTTAATTCCCAGCCTGCCTGAACAAGGGTTTTAAACCCTAGCCTGCCTCAGAAAAGGATTAATCCCTAACCGCGTAGTTGCTACTCGAGGGGATTGGAGTTAACTCTAACATATGGCTCCTTTTTCTTTTGTTCTTCTGGAAAAGGAACCCTAATCTGCAAACGCAATATAAGAGATACTCTTCTACAGATGCCAGGACATGGTTACAAAAGTAGCAGGACGAGCAGAGAGAGAGGCCTCACCACGGGCTTGTATCCGGCGACGCCGCCGCCGCTGCCGCCGCCGCTGCCGCTGCGCGGAGATGAGCCGCCCCAGCGCCAGCACCCCCATGGTACGCCGAGAGGAATCGAGGGGCCAGGCCAGGGGAGGAAATCGCTTCGGCGCCGCCACCCAAGCTACCTCGATCGATTTTATTGGGCCTTTTCGTTTAGACTGATTTTATTTGGCCTCAGAGTGGAAACACGGAAGCTATATCTCGCTTATAGCGCACGAGAGCTATGTCTCGCTCGGCGCGAGACCGTAGCTTTCTCTCGCCTGAAGAGAGAGTAACTACTTTTACTAGAAGAACGCCCGTGCGTTGTAACGGGGACACATTAATTTTAAGAGTTCAATGTTAATATTCTCATACATATCAAGTGTCATTGGCGACATTTTTTACCATCAAATCCTCACACACACACTCTCTCCCTCCCACTTTCTCATTCTCTCCCCCCCTCTCCCTCTCTCTCTAACACACACACAAATCCATATTATCGAGTACGGGATCATAATCCATCTATTTCACACACACACGCTAGTGCATAACAATATGGATTATGTGTATTTTTGCCACCACAACTGAGGGAAATAATTTCATGTAAATCGGCCAGCCACAGCTCCAAGAATACTCGGAGGAGGTGGCCCGGGTCGGCGTCGGCGCCGTCCGGTGCGGGCCATGGGCCCGCTTCCAAGTGCATCTGCGTGCCGGCCACCCACACCGGGTCCTCCAAGTGCCGCTTCCACCGCACCAACTCCCAGGGCCACGGCCACGGCCAGGGCCAGGGAAGCCGCCCTTCTTCGGCCCCTTCACCAGCCGCAGCCAACGCGGTGCCGCGGCACCCGGCCTCGCTGTCCTCGTCCTCCGGCACCGTCGCGACCCAGTGACGCGGCCCAAACATCGGCCTCGAGAATCAAGAACGCTCGACAACGGAGAGGAAAGGGAAGATCATATACATGTAATAAGAAAGGGAGTTTATTTACTGCTCCCTCGATGTATTGTTTCCTTTGTTTGGAGATTGATTACCATCCGTGAGTTAAGGTAAGGTTAATGTGATTGAGCGATTTTTTTGAAAATCAATTATTTGTTTTCTAATTAATGTGATTGACTGATTTAAGGTAAGGTTAATTAATTTAGATTTGATCTTTAGAGATTTTTCGTGATTGATTCTACATTACTAAATAAGTTGCGCCAGTATGGAAAGTTCTGATCTATTCAGATTTCTTTCATTGTGTGAGAGGGTGAGGCGAAAATAAACCGATGAAGTGGGGGGAGGGGACGAAAAAAAATCTATGAAAAAAACCCAGCGAAGGTGGGAGGAGGTACCAAAAAAAACCATGGGAGGGGGGGACGAAAAAAAACCTGGAAGCGAGACTACCAACTGCTTCATTAAGAATAGAGATTTTAGGGAAGAACACTTCATCTCTATCTCTTCTCTATCTCTATCTCTATCTCTACCTACTAATAAAGCACGGGCTGCTTTTGTTCGTCCGTCATTAAAATTATCCGTTCCCGGAGTTGTAAATAATTACCCATCATGCCATTGGTAAGTTGAAAGAACCGTTCGCTTTTTTTCCTTCTAAAATCGCCGGTAGTTTATGTTATTTATATTAAGCATCTGATAGACATCACTAGTGCTTGAGTGGCGCAGTGGTATGAGCCTAACCACTCCGCGTCAGAGACGCGGGATTGATCTTGGCTCTCTCTTTCTTTTTCTCCTTTTCTCTGCTACTAATATTACTGCCTCGCCCGAGCGTCATTTAGCAGATGGGTTGCAAAATGTTACAATTTTGGCCCAGCTTTTCTAACTCCGAAACTAACATGTTATATATGAAAATCCCTCAAAAATGTTTAGATTTTAAATATGCTATTATATTATCCATTTCTAATATTTCGTTTACGATGCAATCTTAATTAATATTCTCTTTATATGGGGTATTTGAAATCTCTGCTACTAATGCCGGTAGGCAAGGATATTACTGCCTCGCCCGAGCGTCATTTAGCAGATGGTCCGCAAAGATGTTTCAGTTTTGGCCCAGCTTTTCTATTTTCGGGCAAATTCAAATGTTTTTTTAATGATTCATAACTTTCAAACCCTAACTCCAAATCTAATATGTTATATATGAAAATCCCTCAAAAAATATATTTAAATTCTAAATATGCTATTATATTGTCCATTTTATTCCGTTTATGATGCAATATTAATTAATATCTTCTTTATATGGGGTATTTTGGAAATGCCAGCTTAACGTTGATATTTTTGTTGTCTAATAAATTGAAAACATCTTGAGTACACTTTAAAAAACATCCAACCTTTTTGCACAACATGACTTATCATGTTGTTTGTCGTATGGCATCGTCAAAGATTCAAGGGGTTCAACGATGTTGTTAGGTGTGAGTATGAGGGACAAATGTTCTTTCCCGTTGCAACGCACGGGCATGTTTTGCTAGTTAACTAAAAAAGCGTTCGGGATCTCATCCGCAACTACATTAAGGATACAATCAGGAGGCACAGATCGCCATTCCTCACACAACTCGTCCCCTACAACTAGCTTAGCTAAAATATGAGCAACACGATTTGCAGATTGTCGTTTCCATGTAACTTTGCAACCCTGCCAGCCCTGCATTAAACTCTTAATCTCCTCCACAAGAGGCCCAACTACCGACATGTTTTTGCTTGCACTATTGATCATCCTCACGGCCTCACTGCAATCAAACTCAACATGGGTTCTAGGGACCCCCGTCTCACGTCTGAACTAGAGCGCTTTCTGACAAGTTTTAAGTTCAACAAACTCTGGCTTCGAATCATTAGGAGAACTAGGATGTAGCACCCCTAAAGGCACCATCATGGTCACGTAAGACCATCCCTCCTCCACATTTGTTCGCACCCTTGGACACAGCTCCGTTAACGTTGGCGAGGATCCATCCATGATCATGAGGAATCCATGTCGCTGGAGTAAGCCGCCCTTCAGGTCTCACTTTTTTCTGGACCACCTCAAGCCACTTGTCCATGAATTTACTTACAGAACCAGCTAAACCAATTGGAGCTTGGAGCTTCTTTCCATCCCTAGCTTTATTCCTTGCAAGCCAAAGGCCATACACACCCTGCAACATCATTTCCTTTTCCTCATCTTTAGCATCCACCATCTATTGAAGTAACCACATGCCCACATCCCTGGTAGACTAGACAAATACAGGAGGATGTGTAGATGGGACTCCTCGTTTATCAGAAAGTTCATTCCAAAAACTTTTAGAATGGGGGCACGCCCAAAAACGATGAGCAAGTGTTTCCTCTCTGCCACATGTTGTATAAAATACACCAGGCTTGATCTTCCTACTAAGAAGCTCGGACCCAACAGCCAATCCATTTCCCATGAGGCACTAGCTATGCACCTTCACCTTTTTGGGACATGAGAGCCCCACACGGACAGCCAACTCCTATGGGTCTGCACATTCGAGGAGGCCCCCGGACGTCCAGTGTGAGCCCACTTCTTGTTCATGAGAAGGTGATATGCCGACCGAACAGTGAAAGCTCCATCCTTTGTGTAATTCCACACTAAATAGTCCGCCACACCCTGGCCCCCAATTGGAATTTGCTTAATATCCAAGGCATCATCAGTAGAGAACATGGCATCAACCTTAGTATGTGATAATCCCCAAGTGCAAGGAATCATCGTAGCACTTTCCAAAGATGGAAGTGATAAGTATGGAGTGTCGAACCCACAAGGAGCTAAAGGTAAGATCAATATTCTCTCAAGCCCTATCTGCCACTGATACGACTCTACGTGCACCGAACGTTGCTTCCAACTAGCAACGAGAAATAAAACTACGTTGTGGGTATGGAGAGGATAACTTTGTATGATATCGGAGAGCTAAAACATAAAAGTAGGTGCTGTTATCATAAAGTTAGAATATAATACTAATAATATAAATAGCGAGTGTGGAATAATGGTGGATCGGTGTGCGGAATTGTCCTAGGCAATTATTAACATGACCGGTAATCACTATTGCAGTTTCATATGAGGGAGAGGCATAAGCTAACATACTTTCTCTATTTGGATCATATGCACTTACGATTGGAACTCTAGCAAGCATCCGCAACTACTAAAGATCATTAAGGTAAAACCCAACCATAGCATTAAAGCATCAAGTCCTCTTTATTCCCATACGCAACAATCCCTCTTACTCGGGTTTGTGCTTCTATTCACTCACCAACCCACTATAAGCGAATCATGAACGTATTGCAACACCCTACAGCGGGAATCCCTCACGCTTGCACGACACAGAGGGCACCATAGGACAGCACGAAAGTAAAACATACAACTCATACCAATCTAGATCATCAATCAACTCAAAGACAAAAGATATCTACTCAAAACATCATAGGATGGCAACACATCATTGGATCATAATATGTGGCATAAAGCACCATGTTCAAGTAGGGGATTACAGCAAGGTGCGGGAGAGTGGACCGCGTAAAAGAGATGAGGATGATGATGATGATGGTGATGTTGATGAAGACGATCACCACGGCGATGATTCCCCTCCCGATGGCACTCCGGTGCCACCAAGAGAGAGGATGAGAGGTTCTCCCCCTTGTGCTTCTTGAAAGAACATGCGGTGCCCCCATGTTTGGTTTTGGTAATTGATGACAATCTCTATGGACTAATGGTTGCCTTGAGTTATATTTGAAGGTTTTGTCCATAGGCTTTTCTTGAAGTCCATGTGTTGGTTTCAAGGAGTTTATGAGTTGACCAAGGTGCTATTAAGGAATTATCCAAAGATTGGTCATGTGAGTGTTGAGCTTATTGCAAGCATGTCTTGAAGAAGAAGATTGTGTGATTAGTCATATTTACCTTCAAGACATCATCCAAATGAAGAGAGTTGGAAAGATTCAAGGTTGATCAAGACTAAGTCAAGAGTGAATCAAGTTGATCAACTCACAAAGCATAGAAGATGTACCGAGTGGGACCAAGTGTTCCCATGGTATGGTAAGCTTTGTCCATTACACTTTGTGTACTAACCCATGGTCTACGTGAGAGTTCTTTGTGGGGTTACGTATGTTTCCATGGTCTTGCGTCAAGAGGAAGATCCCATACAACCCATGGAGGATAACATCAAGTGGTGATCGTCATGAAGTTTGCAGTGTGCAAGTTCAAGTGGAGCAACACAAAGAGTGGCTCACCCATAATGGAGTATGGGGGAGCAATCAAGTTTGAATCTTGCCATCCATTGTGGTGTCAATGGACTTGTGAAGATGTGCCGAAGAGTCGCTCACCCATAGTGGACTATGGGGGAGCAATCATCTAGTCTTCATCGAGCCAACGCAATCAAGAAAAGTGGTCCAACTTGAGGGAGTCAAGATCGTCATCATCTAGCTCAAGTGGACCATGTGCAAGGCAAAGGTTTGCCCTTGATAGGTTTTCTATTTTACCGGTCTCATGGTGGTAGTTGGGAGACCGGGTTATAGGATCGTTTGCCGTACTATCAAGGGGGGCTCTCAAGTTGGTAGCTTGATCGTATCGTTAGTAGAGAGCTCAAACCATTGCATCCTTGCATCATGTTTCTTGGTTCTTGTTTGGTTATCTTTGTGAGTCTTAGAGCTTATGGTCATCTTGATGACAAGCTTGAGTTCATCGAAAACAGAGTTCGCATGCGTCTTCTATGATGTTTTCGGTGTTGGAGGTTTTACCGGTCTTATCCGATGAAGGGTTCTCACCATTTTCTTATGGGACTTTTCTCATTTGCTTATTATTGATATTTCTATCAATATTGTGTTAGCCCATGTCATTAGCTTTCCAACAAACTTGGTTTCGTTGAATTTGGAGTCCGTTTGCAAAAGTTGTGGCTGTTTTCGTAAAGGCTGCAGCGGTACTACCGCGACTAGAGCGGATGTAATTTTTCACTACCGCTCCAGAGCGGTACTACCGCTGCTCCTGAGCGGTAGTACCGCTCCAGAGCAGTACTACCGTGGCTCCTAAGCGGTAGTACCGCCCCGGACCAAAATCTCGTGTTTTCTCTCTCGTTTGGGTTGTTTTGACCGTGCTAAGCGGTAGTACCGCTCCTCCAAGCGGTAGTACCGCTTGTGCACGACCTGAGCACATAACGGTTGGATTCGGGAGGTCCTATAAAAGGGGGTCTTTTTCCCCGATGAACCTAATACTTTGAGCTCGTGTTCTTCCCCCATTGTTGACCTTCTTCGAGCTTGCTAACTCTCAATCCCTCCATGAATTCTTGCTAGTTTTTGAGAGAAAAGAGAGAGGAGATCTAGATCCACATTTCCACCAATCACTTTCTCCTCTATGTGAGGGGAACCCCTTGGATCTTGATCTTGGAGTTCTTGGTGTTCTCCTTCTTGTTCTTCCTCTCATTTTCCTCCCTAGCATTAGTTGCTTCGGTGGGATTTGAGAGAGAAGGACTTGGGCACTCCGTGTGCCCTTGCCATTGCATTTGGTGCATCGGTTTGAGTTCTCCATGGTGATACGTGGAAGTGAAGTTTGAGAAGCTTATTACTCTTGGGTGCTTGGTGCCCTTGAGCTTGTTCCTCTTGGGTGCTTGGGCGCCCTAGACGGTTGGTGGTGTTCGAAGCTCAATCATTGTGGTGTAAAGCTCTGGGCAAGCGTCGGGGTCTCCAATTAGGTTGTGGAGATCGCCCCGAGCATCTTACGGGTTCCGGTGACCGCCCCTAAGGGTTGCCAAAGTGTACGGGTTCGGTGACCGCCCCCAAGGGTTGCCATTTGTACGGGTTCGGTGACCGCCCTCAAGGGTCCCTTAGTGGAATCACGGCATCTTGCATTGTTCGAGGGCGTGAGGAGATTACGGTGGCCCTAGTGGCTTCTTGGGGAGCATTGTGCCTCCACACCGCTCCAAACGGAGATTAGCATCCGCAAGGGTGTGAACTTCGGGATACATCGTCGTCTCCGCGTGCCTCGGTTATCTCTTACCCGAGCCCTTTACTTATGCACTTTACTTTGTGATAGCCATATTGTTCTTTGTCATATATCTTGCTATCACATAGTTTCTTATCTTGCGTAGCATAAGTTGTTGGTGCACATAGGTGAGCCTAGTTGTTTTAGGTTTTGTGCTTGGCAAATTAACCGTTAGGTTTATTCCGCATTTGTTCAAGCCTAAACCGTAATTATTTTAAAGCGCCTATTCACCCCCCCTCTAGGCGACATCCTCGATCTTTCAATTGGTATTAGAGCCTCGTCTCTCTTTGTTGGGCTTAACCGCCTAGAGAGTAAAGATGTCGACTAGGGGATTAGGATTCTCTGACACTCTTAGTTTTGATGGCACAAATTTTGATGTTTGGGTAATTCGCATGCTTAATCTCTTTAGGGTCATGGACCCAAATTTAGAGCGAATTGTAGATATGGGTTTTTCTCCTCCAAAGGATCCCCAAAGATTATCTTTAGAGTATGAGAAAAACTCTTATCTCAATGCTCAAGCCTCTAATGTGCTTTTCGATGCTTTGAGCAATGTAGTTATATTTCAACTCATGACGTTCCGGGATGCTCATGAGTTATGGACAAAGCTTCAAGATAAATATGGTGTGTCCAAGATTTGTGGGGATGGTTGTTCTCCCTCCACCTCCGGTCATATAGTCTTCTCAACTTCTTCTACTTCACCTACATGTGGTTTGCCACAAGGTAATGATATGGTGAGTAGTATTGGTCATTGCAATGATGATAGTATGCTTATTGTGGATGATCCTTCATCACTATATTATTGCAATGCTCCCTCTTTGGGCTTTAACAGTTCGAGCACTCCAAATGTTTCACGTGCTTGTGTTGATAGTCCTTGCATATCATGTAGAAATTGCTTGACTAAATATCATGATGATATGCTTGCTGTCTTGTTGCCATGATAAAAATGCATCTATTTCCTCGAATTGTTGTGCTAACAATGTAGAGGAAACCGAACACTCCATGGAACAAGATGTGGTGTTTAATGGTGCCTCAAGGGATCCTACATCATCATCTATTGCGTTTTGCCTTATGGCTAAGGCATCAAAAGTATCTCCTACTTTGTACCCCAATATTTCTCTTGATGATGATGTTGATGCTAATGATGATGAGGATAATGATGAAGAGAATGATAATGTTGCCTCCTTAAAAATTAAGGGGGAAATGGTTTTTAAAGCTCTTCATAAAAATAAAATTGCTCGTTCCAACTTCATGGAAATTATGTACATTGCTATTGAGAGCAAGAAATATATTGATGAGTTGGAATCTTGTCTTCAGGAGCATGAGGTCACCATTGATAAAATGGAAGGTCATGGGCGTGATTACGCTAATGAGATTGCGGACCTCTCTCAAGCTCTTGAACTTGAACAAACCACCAAGGAATCTCTTGAGGAGACTTTTGCTCTAGAATTGTCTAGAGTGAAGGAATCTACTGATAGAGCTCTTGAGGTGGCCAATGTTTTTGAAACTAAAAATGCTAAGCTTGAAGTTGCTCATGCTAGACTCCTTGAGGATTTTGAGCACCTCGAAAATGGCTCGAGGGTCATCAAGGGTGAGCTCATCAAACTCACCGAGTCTCATGCTCAACTTGAAGCCGCTTATTTAAAAGAGCTTGCCAAGTTTCCTTCTCCTCTTGTTGTTAATGATGATGCTTGTGCTACTAATTCTATTACTTGTGAAGCATCCATTTTGAAGGAGAATGTTGAGCTACGGGCTCAACTTGAGGTGCTATCTTGCAATTATGGGAAATTGGAAGAAGTTATGAAAAGCTCTCAAGCTCTGATGATGATCTTCTAGTATCCCATAGTGTGCTAAAGATAGCTCATGAGGCCATGATTGCTAAGGTAACATCTAGTGAGCCTCATGTGGATACTAGCACTACTTCTAGTCAAGATAGTATATTGCCATGTGCTAGTCCTTGTAATTCATCTACTCACAATGTTGGTACATCTTGTGATGAATTGCTTTCCTTGCCTTGTTGCTCTAAAATTTTCCTTACCAAATTCCACCTACCAAAGGCGCTTCACTCCCCGGCAATGGTGCCAGAAAAGAGTCTTGATGACCCACAAGTATAGGGGATCTATCGTAGTCCTTTCAATAAGTAAGAGTGTCGAACCCAACGAGGAGCAGAAGGAAATGATAAGCGGTTTTCAGCAAGGTATTCTCTGCAAGTACTGAAATAAGTGGTAACAGATTGTTTTGTGATAGGATAAATTGTAACGAGTAACGAGTAACAAAATTAAATAAAGTGCAACAAGATGGCCCAATCCTTTTTGTAGCAAAGGACAAGCCTGGACAAATTCTTATAATAGGAAAAGCGCTCCCGAGGACACATGGGAATATCGTCAAGCTAGTTTTCATCACGCTCATATGATTCGCGTTCGATACTTTGATAATTTGATATGTGGGTGGACCGGTGCTTGGGTGCTGTTCTTACTTGAACAAGCATCCCACTTATGATTAACCTCTATTGCAAGCATCCGCAACTACAACAAAAGTATTAAGGTAAACCTAACCATAGCATGAAACATATGGATCCAAATCAGCCCCTTACGAAGCAACACATAAACTAGGGTTTAAGCTTCTGTAACTCTAGCAACCCATCATCTACTTATTACTTCCCAATGCCTTCCTCTAGGCCCAAATAATGGTGAAGTGTTATGTAGTAGACGTTCAAATAACACCACTAGAGGTTAGACAACATACATCTTATCAAAATATCAAACAAATACCAAATTCACATGACTACTAATAGCAAGACTTCTCCCTTGTCCTCAGGAACAAACGTAATTACTCACAAAGCATATTCATGTTCATAATCAGAGGGGTAATAATGTGCATAAAGGATCTGAACATATGATCTTCCACCAAATAAACCAACTAGCATCAACTACAAGGAGTAATCAACACTACTAGCAACCTACTAGCACCAATCCCGGACTTAGAGACAAGAATTGGATACAAGAGATGAACTAGGGTTTGGAGATGAGATGGTGCTGGTGAAGACGTTGATGGAGATTGCCCTCTCCCGATGAGAGGAGCGTTGGTGATGACGATGGTGATGATTTCCCCTCTCGAAGGGAAGCGTCCCCGGCAGAACAGCTCTGCCAGAGCCCTAGATTGGTTTCGCCAAGGTTCCGCCTCGTGGCGGCGGAGTCTCGTCCCGAAAGGTTCTCTTCTATTTTTTTTCTCATCGAAAGACTTCATATGGAAGAAGATGGGTGTCAGAGAGCCACCAGGGGGCCCACGAGGTAGGGGGGCGCGCCCAGGGGGGCGCCCCCACCCTCGTGAGCAGGGTGTGGGCCCCCTGGCCTTCATCTTTGGTGACAATTTTTCTTTATTTATTTTAAGGTATTCCGTGGAGTTTCAGGACTTTTGGAGTTGCGCAGAATAGTCCTTCAATATTTGCTCCTTTTCCAGCCCAGAATTCCAGCTGCCGGCATTCTCCCTCTTCATGTAAACCTTGTAAAATAAGAGAGAATAACCATAAGTATTGTGACATAACGTGAAATAACAGCCCATAGTGCAATAAATATTGACATAAAAGCATGATGCAAAATGGACGTATCAATGTGCTTTCATGAATGGCTGCCTAATTGTTCGACATATTTTTTGTAGGATGAAGAAGACTACTACACGCTCAACCAGTCACACTACTAAAGACCCACTTGAACGCATTCACTCCAAGTTGTCGACATTCGATAATGCAGATATTCATGATCCGCCAGTTGACAAATCTGCCGTTGTACCACCCACTGTTGCCACTAGTTCTGATGCAAGTGGCAGCCCATCTCCGCCGGTTGCAGATGTGCAGAATACAACCTTAGGCATCCGTACATCTGGGAGTGATGAGTCAATGTCTGCCAGGACTGCTGAGATATTGCCTACCCTGGTGGCAATGAGAGATGCTGTTGTGACCCATGCCACCCAATCAGCAAGTGTTGAAGTGGACGCTCCTAAACTCAACCTAAACAAGGAAGATTCCCACTCATCTCATACGGATTCCAAGCGTGCGGCCGATGGCACCTATGTGGCCATGAAGGAAGTGGATGCGGCCACATTTCAGTATGACAATACATCCACCGAGGACTCTCACCGCACAATAGCTTCAGCGGCTACTGGCGCACAGGCTGCTACTGCAACCATTGTGCGAGCTGGCCTACCACCTAGGCGTAGAATCCTACACAGTTATCCAATGCACTGGAGGTACTTAAGAGGAGCAGAGATGACTCTGGTTTTGTGCCTACTTCCACACTTTTCCCACCTGCCAAAAGCAATGCAGCCGAGAAGATGGAAGTCCGCACTACAACAGATGCAGGTGGTAAGCAGTGTCCCACTGAAGGAGGTAGACGTTCAGAGTAGATGGTTTCTTTTACTGCCGCGGAGAACACCAATTTAAATCTGCGCACTTCTAAGCTCCCTGTCAACATCGGTGTCCCGTACAACCCAAACAAGAAGATAGGCAAGAAGGCTGTGATTGAGATCGTTGAGAGGATGCCTCGCCCTACAGATAAGCGTGATGATTCTGCAACAGACGAGACTGGCATGTTTATTGATCTTTCACCTCTAGATTCTTCTAAACAGTTTGTTCGCAACCCGGCTGATCAGTAGGAGAGGCACCCCATGGCTTTCACCCCACCAAGATGCAGCCTTGGGATTGATCGCACTCATGATGAACCGGTCATCGATCCTATGCCTGTTGCCTTTGCTTTCCCGGCAGGGACGGTCCCGATGATGGCGCAGCCCATGGCTGATGGCAGGAAGGCTGTGAAGTTTGCAGAGCCTATAGTGCAAGGTAAACTTTTTTTGCTTCTCATTTGTTCTAATTTTTTTCCGGATCTACGTCGCAAGCTTTTGGTTTTTGAATTGTGATGGAAAATCTTATGGGATGCACATGTAGATGGCATTTGCAGGTTACCTAATTTGGCAATTGCTGTTCATTTAACATGGCAACTGATTTTTATTTTGACATGATAACCGTTGTTTATCTTTGGCAGGGCCAAAACACTTTTGATCACATATGTTTTCTATAGATGTTGTGGCATGGCGACTGTACTTCGTCGCCCATGGCAAATGTAGTTGTTGTCACATGGCAACTGAATTGCATTGTACATGGCAACTAAAGTGCATTACATATGGAAACTACAGTTGTTGTCACATGGCAACTGAAGTGCATTTTTCACATGGCAAACTTTGTTTTGTGAACTGAACATTTTGAAACTGATACTTTTCTACCAGCACTACAGTTCACAGTTTGAACTTTTATGCACAATAACTTGTTGTGTCCAATTTTCTTATTCCCCCCTTTGTTTCTTTCAGCCACCCCTGAGGAGATTTCGTCTTCCCTCGATGAAGCTTGTCGTAGGATTGAGCAGGAAACATTAAACAGGAGGTCATCGCAGAATCAGGGCCAATCAAGTTATGATGTGCCTGCTGATCTAGTATCTGAGGATATCGTCAGGAGTGCAACCCCTGGTTCTGTGAGGCAGACGAGGATAGTTCACGCACCACCATTGAATGAATTTGAGCTCGATGTTAAGGCCACAAAGGAGCAGAACCTTCTCTACGATATTGTCAAGCGTTTCGGAAATGTGAGGTCGAACAACAAACACATGAAGGAGCTGAAAAAGTAATGTCCACACCACATAACCCATTACTTGCTTTTTCCCTTTTTTGCCCCTTTTCCATGTTTTTTGTTTACTTTTTTTAGTAGACATGATTCTTCCATGTTATATCATTTTTATGCAGCTCATGTTTGGACAGAACCAAGATCATACAATGCGATGCGACATACATCGACATGGGTGATCTAGCCGAGTCTGTGAGGCCTACTAGTAAAATGTCGCAGAATGTAGTTGTGTGTGGGATTGACTACATCAACAAGCATGTGGACATTTTCCCCGAGAAGACGATCATGCACTACTGCGTGACCAACAAAATATGGGATGGTGGCTTCCATCATCGCATCATGAGGACACATTTTGCTGCGCATGGTGACTACAAGCTCACACTAAAAAAATATGTGAGTTTTTCTTCCCATTGTAGATGTTTTACTTTCTTCCATTCTATGTTTGTCGATAGTTATATTCAATATGTGGGTTACACACTTTTCATGGTAATTGTTTCCTATGGCAACAATTACCATGGTAAGGAAGTGTCAAATTTATTGGAACTCATGTGGCAACCTAACTGAAAATATTGGGCAACTTTCTTTAAACATGTATGGCAACTTCTGACATTTACACATGGCAACTGAACCCATTTTCCATGTCTCCACTTGGCCATTTGTTGCTTACTTTTCATATGTCCATTATTGCAAATGGCAACATTAGAAAATATCATATTTGCAACTACATCAATCTATTTTCATGTCAACTCTTTTTTTCCTTTCTTTTTTTACTTGCAGATCATGTTCCCCATGTTCCAGCTACTTGCACTAGCTAGATAACCCAGTTGATAAGTGTGGTCACCACTACGCCATTTGCCTTGATCCGGAGAACCAACGTTTCGAGGTTCTTGATTCAATCCATTCAGGAGATGATGAAAGCCTTTCTACTCATGCTGAATTCTTTATCAACAACCTGAAAGAGACCTGGAACCGTCATTATGAAAACTCAAAGGTCCAGATCAATCATTTTCCAATCGAGTATGTCAAGACTGAGAAGCAAGAAAACGGGTAATTACTATCTTCTTCATGTGTTTTCTACCTCAATGTTGACCCTTTTCATCTCTCCATCAAAGTTTATCATGTTCCTGTTGGCATGTGTTCACCTGTTTTTGTTTAGTTCTGGGTATGACTCAGGTTTTACTTGTTGGAATACCTTGCAAAGTGGACAGGTTGACGGGTCCCTGTGATCACAGCTGCAATGGCCGTCAAGCTACGTAAAATCCATATATGGAACTGGTTGATGAATGAAGATTTCAACACATGGGCTTCAGCACGAGAATTCATAGAGGGAGCTGTCAAAATTGCGAACAAGAAGTACATGTGATCACGTGGTGCTCCATACACACGCCTACCTTACAGTCTGTGGCTGATGAATGTAAGGTATCACCTCACTCTTCGAAACTATGCCCGTGTGCTAGGTTATGACTTCATTCCCCGTAGCTGTAGTGTATAGTGGTGGCGTGTATGTGTCGTCTAAGCTTTGTAATATAAGTGTGGACCTGAATCTGTTGAGGTGTGACAAGAACTACTTTTGTGTTCATCACTACTATGTGTTTGTGAATGCGAGTACGAATTGGCAGTTTGAATGTGAGTTTGTGCGTTTGTTTGAAATGTGGTTTTGAATTTTCTCCCGTCATATGCTTTTGTCTTATTTTTTTTATTTTTTTTCTTTCTGAGGGGACGTGGCAGATGGTTTGAAATAATTTTGTGTCTTCATTTGTCATATTTTTACTACATTCAGAAATGTGTAAGACTGCGGACTACCCTCTATGTCTAGTTATTTTCTTCTAAGGAATATATAGTTTGATATTTTTTGCTATTTTTCCCTGTGGTACCCTTAGCCCCCTGAATTTGGCGTTTACGAAATTCCACCTATTATCCCCCCGAGACTAACCATGTAGAGGAAATCAAAGAGCTCAAGGCCCAAGTCACTTCTTTGAAGAAAGACTTGGAAAAGTGTCATGAAGGGAAGGCCACACTCAACAATATCTTGAGTGTGCAAAAATCCCCCAATGACAAAGGTGGACTTGGATTCAACTCCAACAAGAAGAAGAAGTCCAAGTTGAACAAGAAGAAGGGCCAAGAACAAGTCAAGATTTCGTCCAAGATTGTTTGCTTCAAGTGCAAAGTTGAAGGGCATCATGTTAGATCTTGCCCATTGAAGAAGAAGGCCATCAGTGTCAAGCAACAAGGGAAGAGGGCAGAAGTTCAATCTCATTCTCAACATCAAGTTGAAGAAAGGCCTCTTCCCAAGAAGACTCAAGTTAATGCTTCTCAAATTGAGAAATCAAGTGAGAAGAAAGTGAAGAGTAGACGTTGCTACTTATGTCGTGAGAAAGGTCACATCGCTTCTTCATGCACTAGTGGTAACTTATCCAACCCAATTATTATTGATGATATCTATTCTCTTGGTAAGGATAAGGTTGGCAATGTGTTTGCCAAGTTTGTTGGTACTCAAAGTGGTGTCAAGCAAAGAACCATTTGGTTAGCCAAACCTATTGTGACTAACCTCTTAGGACCCAACTTGGTTGGGGACCAACAAGCTCAAACTTGATCAATAGGTGTTGTTGGAGGGCATTGGAGACTTGGCTACATTATGAAGAATTAAGGGGACTTCATCATTCTCTTTGTCTCAAGCCAAGTCAATTGGATTATCAAGTTTCTATCTTATATCCAATGTGCCTCCTTGCGGTAACTTGTACTTAAATTGTTTACCTTGAAAGTTACTTGCCCCCTTGCATGTTTTGGTTTTGTTCCTTGCATGTGTTTGTATATGATGTGTCTCCAAATTGCCTTTGTGTATGTTGGTTTGCACACCATGTACTTGTGTGTCGTTCGTTGAGCCTTAGTGCATCTTGTTTATTTCTTAGTTGTCTCTTGTTAAGTTTTCTTCATTGGTATCACATTATGGGGGAGTAATATGCTATGTATATTACTAGCCTAGAAAATGTGTACATTTGAGATGTTGTCACCTAGTGTTGATATTGTAGATTATCTTGTTCCTAGGTGGCATGTTAGCTCTACAAGTTGCAATTTGCTTGTGTGTGGTGTGAAGATGATGTTGGATATCCTTGCTATCTACCACCGGGAATTCTTTCCATCTACTTCTTGTCTTTTGACAATTGGTAGTCATTTATGTGTGGTAGAATTTATTGATCATCTTTACATTGGCTTTTGTTTTACTTGCCTTTTCTCTTGCCAAGGTTTGTGTCAACTCCCGTTGTCTTCCATACCACTTGTGGATCTTGTTTATTTCTTGTTCTTATCTAGTGTTTTCTAGATATAGTGAAAGCGGTGATCCCACCCTGTGCATTTTGTATTCAAATACAAATCCTATATAATGCACAACTCGTGGGGGAGCTATTCTATTTTCTTCAGAACACTCTTCTTGTGATCCTTATCAAGTGTGTTTTGGTGGAAGGCAAGCCATTTCTTTTTGGTACTTTGTGCCATCATGAAACTTTGTTGAGAGCTTGGTTTGTTTGGAACCATCCTATCTTTGGGAGTTTGACATCTTTAGTTTAGTGTGTATCAATGGATATCTCATTCCTTGATGTATCTTTAATAATATCTTCCAAGTGATGATTTCTCCATTTGGTATCCTTTTCACTTAGCATTTCTTTGTCTTTTGGTTTCAGGTTTTGAAAGTCTTGAGCATGCATGTTTACTTCACGTATTTTATTTGGCATGCTTTCTTTCTTTGACCCAATATATAGGGGAAACTCCACCAAGTCTCAAATTGGATGAGATGTGCATGATGTTTATTTTCATATCTATATGCACATATTTATGTGGAGTTTGTCCTATGTATTGGTGTTTCTAACTATGTGGTCCCAATGAGTTTGGATACCGTTTAGTTTGTGTTGTTCTTCTAGGAACATTTGGAGATACATTGGATGCTCGGCTCACTCACAAGGAAGGTGTTGTCACCATG
The DNA here is from genome assembly GCF_002162155.2 of Triticum dicoccoides. Classification (NCBI taxonomy): domain Eukaryota; kingdom Viridiplantae; phylum Streptophyta; class Magnoliopsida; order Poales; family Poaceae; genus Triticum; species Triticum dicoccoides. The sequence goes on along the minus strand of NC_041389.1, from coordinate 470,880,953 downwards.
TGCATATTGGAGTCAAGCTAGGATGATCAATGAATTACTATCTACCTTCAATTGGTATCTACTACATCCTTCCAATGATATCTCGGTAACAAGTATCTATTCATGCTTTCCTCTCTTGCATTCAACCTTGTGTAGGTTGCATCTTGGCATGATATTCATTTCATATCTTGTGATACTTGTTTCCTTTCTCAAAGCATCCCAACGATGATCTCTTGTTGCTAGTTGTGATGTCTTTGATGGATGTGTGATTGGAATTCATTTATATACAATAAGACCATATCTAGGCAAGTGCTATGCTTGCAAGCAAATATCTTATTGATATATTTATGACTTCCTTGTGGATATCTGGTTCCTTCGTGTTGTAACTATTTCAGGTGTACATCCTTCTTTGTAGATATATGTCATCATGATTTCGTCTACCTAGAACCTTATACACTTGAGAGAAATTACATCTCTAGTTGATTTCCTTTCCTTCACGTCCACCTTGTCTTTCTTATGTTATTTCTTTGGTGGCTCCATGAAAGCATTTGCCTTGAGTGCGTGTCTTACTTCATTGCATCTTGATGCACTCTTTTGTGGTGAAGATCTTTTTTCTTTTGCTTGTCCTGATGAGGCCTTTGCCATCTAATTGGTATCCCTCGTCTTGATGAGGCTTTCATCGTCTATCTTCACCATGGGTTGTCACAAGCATTGGTTCTTTATATGCTTATTAGTGAGCTTGTGAACCCGTTTGCAAGTTGTGTGTGGGAATGACATGCCTTGCACCGTGTATCTCTTTCTTTCAGGACTATATTGATGATTAATGCTCATCCATACATTAGTCTTCTCAAGTGCATTGCCTTGACTCACACACATCGGTTCTGGTTGAGCCTATTCTTAAGTTGCCTCCCTTACGTGTTGCTCAACCATGTGCTTGTTGCAAGCGCTAGGCTTTGTTTCCTATATGCTCACTTGCACTGGATGTGAGTTTCTGTTGATTTTGGGGGAGCTACGATCCTATTTTGAGCACTTTGTACTCAAATACAAAAATTCTTATATGTGCACAAATCATGGGGAGCGTCTCTAGTTTCTTTAGAACAATCCTTTGCTCATATCATAATATCTTTATTCTTGTGGCACGTAGGATCATTGTTCTAGTTGGTTCAATTGATATCCGTTGATTGCTTGCTTCTTTTGGTATCTTCTGATTGCTTGTCTCTCTCTTTGTTATGTCTTTGTGGCATATCTCTCTGTTGCAATCTTTGGGCCTCAATATAGTTTGTCTTCCTCCAAGTATTGACAGTTGGATATGTGTATTGCATTCCACTCTCTTGTTGAGAAATACACAATTTATGGAGGACCACAATTTATTTTGGCCTTCTAAGCTTTTCGCCCATTTTGGCAATCGATGCCAATGGGGGAGAAGTTTCAGAGAGTTTTGTGGAGAAGATTCCAAAGTTTTCTCCTTGCTTTGGTTTTGTTCCTAAGCATTTGCATCTCATTCTCCTGCATCATTGGTTGTTGCATTGCATTGTGATGCATAATTCCTTATATAAACTCTCGTGAAAGTGATTGTCATCAATTACCAAAATGGGGGAGATTGAAAGAACATGCGGTGCCCCCATGTTTGGTTTTGGTAATTGATGACAATCTCTATGGACTAATGGTTGCCTTGAGTTATATTTGAAGGTTTTGTCCATAGGCTTTTCTTGAAGTCCATGTGTTGGTTTCAAGGAGTTTATGAGTTGACCAAGGTGCTATTAAGGAATTATCCAAAGATTGGTCATGTGAGTGTTAAGCTTATTGCAAGCATGTCTTGAAGAAGAAGATTGTGTGATTAGTCATATTTACCTTCAAGACATCATCCAAATGAAGAGAGTTGGAAAGATTCAAGGTTGATCAAGACTAAGTCAAGAGTGAATCAAGTTGATCAACTCACAAAGCATAGAAGATGTACCGAGTGGGACCAAGTGTTCCCATGGTATGGTAAGCTTTGTCCATTACACTTTGTGTACTAACCCATGGTCTACGTGAGAGTTCTTTGTGGGGTTACGTATGTTTCCATGGTCTTGCGTCAAGAGGAAGATCCCATACAACCCATGGAGGATAACATCAAGTGGTGATCGTCATGAAGTTTGCAGTGTGCAAGTTCAAGTGGAGCAACACAAAGAGTGGCTCACCCATAATGGAGTATGGGGGAGCAATCAAGTTTGAATCTTGCCATCCATTGTGGTGTCAATGGACTTGTGAAGATGTGCTGAAGAGTCGCTCACCCATAGTGGACTATGGGGGAGCAATCATCTAGTCTTCATCGAGCCAACGCAATCAAGAAAAGTGGTCCAACTTGAGGGAGTCAAGATCGTCATCATCTAGCTCAAGTGGACCATGTGCAAGGCAAAGGTTTGCCCTTGATAGGTTTTCTATTTTACCGGTCTCGTGGTGGTAGTTGGGAGACCGGGTTATAGGATCGTTTGCCGTACTATCAAGGGGGGCTCTCAAGTTGGTAGCTTGATCGTATCGTTAGTGGAGAGCTCAAACCATTGCATCCTTGCATCATGTTTCTTGGTTCTTGTTTGGTTATCTTTGTGAGTCTTAGAGCTTATGGTCATCTTGATGACAAGCTTGAGTTCATCGAAAACGGAGTTCGCATGAGTCCGTTTGCAAATGTTGTGGCTGTTTTGGTAAAGGCTGCAGCGGTACTACCGCGACTAGAGCGGATGTAATTTTTTACTACCGCTCCAGAGCGGTACTACCGCTGCTCCTGAGTGGTAGTACCGCTCCAGAGCAGTACTACCGTGGCTCCTAAGTGGTAGTACCGCCCCGGACCAAAATCTCATGCTTTCTCTCTCGTTTGGGTTGTTTTGACCGTGCTAAGCGGTAGTACCGCTCCTCCAAGCGGTAGTACCGCTTGTGCACGACCTGCGCACATAACGGTTGGATTCGGGAGGTCCTATAAAAGGGGGTCTTCTTCCCCAATGAACCTAATACTTTGAGCTCGTGTTCTTCCCCCATTGTTGACCTTCTTCGAGCTTGCTAACTCTCAATCCCTCCATGGATTCTTGCTACTTTTTGAGGGAAAAGAGAGAGGAGATCTAGATCCACATTTCCACCAATCACTTTCTCCTCTATGTGAGGGGAACCCCTTGGATCTTGATCTTGGAGTTCTTGGTGTTCTCCTTCTTGTTCTTCCTCTCATTTTCCTCCCTAGCATTAGTTGCTTCAGTGGGATTTGAGAGAGAAGGACTTGGGCACTCCATGTGCCCTTGCCATTGCATTTGGTGCATCGGTTTGAGTTCTCCACGGTGATACGTGGAAGTGAAGTTTGAGAAGCTTATTACTCTTGGGTGCTTGGTGCCCTTGAGCTTGTTCCTCTTGGGTGCTTGGGTGCCCTAGACGGTTGGTGGTGTTCGGAGCTCAATCATTGTGGTGTAAAGCTCCGGGCAAGCGTCGGGGTCTCCAATAAGGTTGTGGAGATCGCCCCGAGTATCTTACGGGTTCCGGTGACTGCCCCCAAGGGTTGCCATTTGTACTGGTTCGGTGACCGCCCTCAAGGGTCCCTTAGTGGAATCACGACATCTTGCATTGTTCGAGGGCGTGAGGAGATTACGGTGGCCCTAGTGGCTTCTTGGGGAGCATTGTGCCTCCACACCACTCCAAACGGAGATTAGCATCCGCAAGGGTGTGAACTTCGGGATACATCATCGTCTCCGCGTGCCTCGGTTATCTCTTACCCGAGCCCTTTACTTATGCACTTTACTTTGTGATAGCCATATTATTCTTTGTCATATATCTTGCTATCACATAGTTGCCTATCTTGCTTAGCATAAGTTGTTGGTGCACATAGGTGAGCCTAGTTGTTTTAGGTTTTGTGCTTCGCAAATTAACCGTTGGGTTTATTCCGTATTTGTTCAAGCCTAAACCGTAATTATTTTAAAGCGCCTATTCACCCCCCCTCTAGGCGACATCCTCAATCTTTCACTTCTTCCTCCATGGCCTCCACCTTCTAGTCCTTGGCCTTCATGGTGATGAAGACCCCTCCGGGATACTCCTCCATGGCCACCGATGATGATGGCCCCCTCCGGCAGGGTGCCGGAGAGGGCCCCGATTGGTTTTTCGTGGCTACGGAGGCTTGTGGCGGCGGAACTTCTGATCTAATCTCCCCTCTGGAAGTTTTCGGGTACGAGAGTATATATGGGTGCAGGAGGTACGTCGGTGGACTTCCGAGATGGCCACGAGGTAGGGGGGCGCGCCC
>NC_041389.1:470855871-470876488 GCF_002162155.2 Triticum dicoccoides | reverse complement strand
CGTGGGCAGCCCGGGACTCCCCTGGTGAGCTTCCGGTACTCCATGGGCTTCTTCTGGTCCAAAAACAGGTTCCATGGAGTTTCAGGTCTTTTGGACTCCGTTTGATATTCCCTTTCTTCGAAACACTGAAATAGACTAAAAACAGCAATTCTGGGTTGGGCCTCCGGTTAATAGTTTAGTCCCAGAAATAATATAAAAGTGGAAAATAAAGCCCAATATTGCCTAAAACAGTAGATAAAGTAGCATGGAGCAATAAAAAATTATAGATACGTTAGAGACGTATCAGTATGGTCCCACTCATCATCATTAGTAGTAAGTAGGTCACTCACCCGTGTGGTGCCCTGCATAAAAATCTGACCCAGTGGTCGAAGGTTGCTCTTCTGCGTAATCCAATTGTCATGATGGATTAGAACCCTCAATCCATCACCGATCTGCCAAACAAGTCCCTCCCTGAGAAGATCACGTCCAAACAAAATGCTTCTAAAAGTATAGGACCCTCCCGAAGGACATGTCGCATTCATGATGGACCCCTCCTTGAAGTATCTGGCTTTAAGGACACGAGCACACAAGGAATGTGGTGCATTCAGAATTCTCCAAGCTTGATTCACAAGCAGAGCCTGGTTAAAAGCTTCATAATTCCTGAACCCCATGCCACCTTCTTTTTTAGACAAACACATCTTATCTCAAGCGACCCACTGCACCTTTTTTCCACCATTCGCTGAACCCCACCAGAAGTTAGAAGAAATGGTAGTCAGATTCCGACACATTTTCTTTGAGAGTTGAGAACGACTCATGGTGAAAGCAGGTGTCGCTTGAAGTCCAGATTTGGCAAGAACTTCCTTTGCAGCTTTAGACAATTCTTGGCCTTTCCAAACTAAGACCTTTCCTTTGGAGATTTCCTTCACATTCCTGAAAGTACCATCCTTAGATCGGACACCACAGCTGGCAAACCCAGATATTTTTCACTGAGAACTCCAGAAGACATGCCAATAATGCCCTTAATCACCTCCTTGTTCCCTTCGCGGCCCCCCTTTCCAAAGAATATTGATGATTTTTGAAGATTCACACGCTGGCCCGAAGCTTGTCCATATACCTGCAGAATATCTCTAAGAGCCTCCAAGTTGGTTTGGGATCCCTCCAGGAAAACAATGCTATCATCCGTGAACAACAAGTGGATCACATGGAGTTGAGAGCGCTCTTTCAGGAGCCTCACCAACGATTACATGGAGTTGGCTGAGAGCACGCTCCCTTCGATTTTTTTTCTGCATGCGTTTCTAGCTTTTAGAAGTTTTTTTAGTTTTCCACCGGTTTTTCTTAGCTTTTTGACATTTATTTTGAAAAAAAGTTATTTGTGCGCGGAAAACGTGTTTTCCGTGAAAGGCGCGGCTGTGCCTCTTGGAAACGAAACAAAACATGTTTTCTTTATTTTTTTTCCTTCCGTGAGAGGTACGGTTTTGCTTCCGCGAGAGGCACAGTCGTGCCTATCAAAAACGGAAAAAACACATTTTCTTTTTTCTTCTTCTTCCGTGAGAGGTACAGTCGTGCCTCTCGGAAACAAAAAACACATTTTTTCTTTCGTGAAGGTAAGGTTTTGCTTCTGCTTGTCTCTTGAAAATGGAAAAGAAAATCTTTTTTTCCCTCACTGAAAGACACAATTTTGCTTCTGCGAGAGGCACGTCGTGCCTCTCGAAAATGAAAAACACATTTTCTCTATATTTTTCTTCCTTGAGAGGCACGGTCGTGCCTCTCGAAAACCGCTTCCGGAAAGGGAAAAAATTTCTGCTCTCGGTTCGATTTTTTCGTCTGTTTTTTCTTGTGAAAAAAAGTTCGTCAAAATCTATCAACATATGATCTAGTTTCGAAGATCTCGACGTAAGAAATTCAATGGTGAAAATGGTTCAAGATTTGGACGCACGGTTTAAGAAATAAAACGTTGTGAATAAACGGATCTATGAAAAAGAAAATTCCCAGGTTGCGACAAGTGACGCACATGTAGCGCACCACTTGTCGCAACCTGAGGAGGTGGGAGTGATCTTTGAAAGAAATACTCCTCGGTTAGTGATTTCGGCCTGAAGAACTTCTTATCTTGCATAGCTACTAAGCCGGCCCATCTATCCTTTTTCTTCAACGCTGGCTCCCGACGCTCACACGCGAGCGTTAGACTGCTTCCATAGTTCGATTTTGTTTTTTCATATTATTTTATTTTCTTCTCCGGTTTTATGGGTTTTTCTTTTTCTTTTGTTTTTTCATCATTTTCCTTTGTTTTATTTATGGGTTTCTTTGTTTACTTTTCTTTTTATTTATTTTCAGTTCTTTCTTGGTTATCCCGATTTTCCCTTTTTTCTTTATTTTTAATTGTTTCTTTCTCGGATTTCATTGGTTTTTTTCCTTTCCTTTTTTCCTTTATTGATTTTTTATTTCTTGGTTTCATCTTATAAATTTGTTTATTTGGTTTTAATCTATTTCTTTTATTTTCTTTGATTTCCATTTTGGTATTTATTGGTTTTTTAATTTTTCTTTGATCCTTTTTCTTGATTTTCATCAGTTTCTCTTTTGTTTAACACGTGCTAATAACATTTTCTCTTATACATCAACAATATTTTTATATACATGTTTAACATTTTGAAATACATGATTAGTATTTTTTTGAAAAGCTTTATTTTTTATGCCTATTTCGTTTTCATACACATTGTACATTCTAATTATGTTTCTAATAATTTTTTATTACACGTTTAACATTTATCATATACAACTACAACAATTTTTTAATACATGATCAGTATTTTTATATACAAATTAACTTTTCAAATGCTTGATTAGCATTTTCAGTTACAGAATCAACATTTTTAATACATGGTCAATATTTTTTCTATACACATTTCACATTTTTCAAATGCTTGAAACATTTTGCAAATACAAGACTAACATTTTTTCAATACGTCATCGACATTTTTTCTATACATATTAACATTTTTGAAATGCTTGATTAACATTTTTCAAACACTTGTTTAACATTTTTTCAAATTCTTGAGTATTTTTCTTAACACATGATCAACTTTTTCACACAGATTGTATTTTTCGTATACATGAGAAACAGTTTCTATATTCACATTTAACTTTTTCATATGCTTGGACAACATTTTTTAAAAAATTAAAGCGCTTCCTATGATATATTTATTTAGAATATCAGAAAGTATAAGCAAAAGGAAAGAAATAAGTAAAATAATTGATGCTTCGGTTCTGGCGCGCCTGAGCTGCCCATCTTGCGCTCGACTTCACGCGAGAGTCCTTTACGTCTCCCATGAAGCGACACATAAGGGACCCCTTATAGCGAGATACATGTTGCCCTGGTCTGAAAGCTTTCTTCCCATGTGTATACATTGGGCAGGCCAGTTTGCCAGTTTGTTTTCGTTCAATGGGGTTTTGATCGAGACGCTCGTGGGTGGCTGCGTTCGCTCTGGTTGCTTCAATTTTTTTTTTCTTCTTTGGTTTTCTTACTGTTATTTTCTATCGTTTCTTGAACATTTTTTCTTGGTTTATTATTTTCTTTCTGTTTTAACTGGTTTTCTTTGTTTCTTCTTTTCTTTTGATTTATTTAGCATTTTGGTTTATTTTCTTGGTTTCGTTTTTGTTCCGGTTTTTGTTCTGTTTTCTTTTTATTTTTTTCTTCACTGGTTTTTTTCTCATTATACTTTGGATTTTATCTGTTTTCTTTGTTTTCTTTATGTTTGTTTGTCGGTTTTCATCACTTTTTTTCAACACATTTCTATTTTTTCAGTGCACAGTGTATATATTACTATACACAGGAAACATTTTTTTGATACAGGTTGAACATTCTTTTCTTATAAAACATGTTATGAACACTTATTCAAATGCATGGTCAACCTTCTTTCAAATACACATTGAAGAATGTTTCTATGGTAATATACATTTTTTTAAACTGCATGAACAATTTCTAAATAAATGATTAACAAATTTTAAAACACATTTTGGAGACCTGTATCTAGTCTCTAAGTCTCTAAAATGTCATATATTAGTTTACAGAGGTAGTATGTTTTTGATGTCTACTTTTTTCATACACAATTGTATATTTTCTGTCTACATCAGAAATATTTTTTATACACGTTTAACATTTCCGAAATACATGATTAAATTTTTTAAACTTAACTTTTATGTCTACTTTTTTCATAAACATTGTACTTTGTTGTATACATTAGGAACATCTTTATACCACTTCAACATTTTTCTATACACATTTAACATTTTCTGAATGTTTGATTAACACCTTTTAAATGTTATATGTAAAATGTTTTTGTAATATATTTATTTAGAATATTTGGAAGCATAAAGAAATGAAAATGAAAGCAAAAAACGCCCGACTAATATCGTGCCCAAACAAGAAGCCTCCCAATTGCCTTCACGGTGTGTGCGAAAATAGAGCAATGCTACTTGTACGAGAGTTTACATGAGAATTTTTCATAAAAGCTGGTGTGGTGGTGATTAATTAGGCCAGAATTAGCGACTGGGGCCCATCGTGTAGGAGAGAATTTATGAAAGGTTAAGTAAACTTATGTAAGACCTTTCATAGGTAATAAGATTATTGGTGGAAATAATATACCTACATAAAGGTCTTACGTAGACTTTTTCACCATTAATAAAACCACCGCCCCCCGACAGGTTGGCCCAATTCTTGTTCGATTGTGACTCCTTTGTTACTTGAAATTGGAGAGCTAGTTAGGGCATCTTCAACGCTGACCGGCAAATTTGTTTCGGCATCTGTCCACGGACAGGGGGATCAGTCCGCGAACACTGATGCCGGAGGTCGCCATCCAATGCTGCCCGCATATATTTCAACCACTATTCAAACTAAACGGACGAAATTCATGCAAATACGGTTGATTCCATATAAACCGGATGAAGTTCATTTAAACTAGGATAATTTTTACATAAAACCGGACTTTCGTCCAGTGAACTAAAAACCTTAAAACAAAAACACTAAACTACCATATACTTGAAGGTGACATGGTAGGCCATGCTGGGCTGGCGGGCGGCTTCTCCTCCGTCATCATCGTCGGGCTTCGGGCGGTGGATGGGGGCGGCGTCGCGGCAGGGCTTCCCGGAAGCCGTCTGGCGCTCGTAGATGAACTTCTCCACTTTCTCCTGCGTCGTACTGAGTGCGTCCATGACCATCGACGACGTGTGCGGGGGGAGAGGGTGACGGGCCTTGGAGGAGGAGGCGTGTTGGCGACGGCAATATCGCTGAGGGACCACTCCTCGCCGTACTTTGCCATTTCCCCGTCCAGGCGGCGGAGATGACGCTTGCTGGTCTCCGCCGTCATCACGGAGCAGTCCAGGGCCCAGGTGTATGCCAGCTCCTGGCCCGCCGCAATGTATGGCGGCAGAATGTCGGAGTCCGTGAACTTCGACCAGCGTCGCTCCCTGTCAGCGTACTCTTGTGCCGTTAGGGCGCTCCAGGAGGACGAAGAGCTTCCGCTGCTTCAGCCGAGGTAGTGGCGAAGGCGACCACGCGCCTTCATGGCGATTGCATTGGGACACGGGCGGTGGCGAGCGACGCTCCTCCCTCCCGCCCGGTCATATCACGGCATCAATGCCTGCCGCTGCGTGCTTTGGGCCGACATTGATGCGGCACGGGAAACGGCGCATGCATCGGAAGGCAAGCGCGGGAGAGGCGAGTGGTTTTTTATGGGCCAGGGCGGTCAGCAGCGAGCGTGGCAGTGGTCCGGACACCCACAAAGCCCTCCCTAATTTGCCTCCGATGTGTGGGAAAAAGTACGTCCGAACCGCTCGGCGGACCGATACAGACCCGTGTTAGATGGCACAACATGTCCAGACAATACGGTCCGAATGTATGCAGATGGTTTGAGAGTCTGCATTGGAGATGCCCTTAGTGATTTCTTAGCTCGCTTGATGTGACCCTAAGCTTCCTATTGAGCAGTTTATTAGCTAATTGTCCTACGAATGCTTTTGTTTGAATAAAACCTCTCTCTGAATTTTCAAAAAAGAAAGGTCCTGATAATGCTCACACGTGTGGCATATTAGAAATCCGCCCACCCGCCCTGCGTGGCATAATCAGGAGGCAGTCCACACTGGTTGTGTGTGGACGAACATTAGAATTGCCCACACGTGTGGACGTAGCTACTTCGTGCCACACGCCCAACAAGTACTACTCATTCCCATCACGCGCGTGTGGCACGAAGCAAATATGCCCACACGTCCTGGTACAACTACGTTAGGTATCCCGCGGGATGCGATTTAGTTGCCATCCAGGATGACAAATGTAGTTATCCGGGATGGCAAATGTAGTTGTAAAAGCATGCAACTCTCTCTGTTTTGGTTAACTGTAGTTGCCATGTCTAATTTATGGTAGTTGCCGCGTGTAGTCAAACTATAGTTGCCGTGTGTGATTAACTACTTACCATATATGGTCAAACAATAGTTGCCATGTGTGTTTACCTAGTTGCCACATCTGGTCCATCCATAGTTGCCATGTATGTTTATCTGGTTGCTGCAACTGCAGTTGCTGTCTAGCAACGAATCATAGTTACCATGTGTATTTAACTAGTTGCCACGTATGCGCAACTGCAGTTGCCCACAAACAACGTATGAGTGCCGTGTGGGCGAAAAGCAGTTCGCCCACACGCACGTGGACTAGGTGGTGACTTTGTGGGCAGAAACTAGTTCGCCCACACATCGCAGCTGGTAAATCGCGTGCTGCGGGGCGTGTGGGCGAACTTTCCAACGCTCACACACACGATGATGCCCACATTTTTTTAGAAAAGGAGGATGGCCCCCGAGCCTCTGCATCTGGAAGATGCATACGGCCACTTTATTAATTATTCTCGAGGACCTTACAAAATATTACAACAATGTGCCTGAATCCACCATCTTGGTAGCATATGCCACTACTCCTATCCAAAATGATGAAGGGGTGCTAGTTGGGTCACTACCCAAATCACTCACCTAAGCCTAACATCAAAAGCCGGAAGCCGAAACTCATTCGGAAGCCCCAGCCGAGCCACATACCGGGTCTGGGGCACAATCCGGTCAGACGCACTCGTGTGTCGTCGCCGCCATCTTCCACAAGTCCGTCTTCAGATCATATTGAGGCCTCTACCTTGTCTGGCCACTCTGCCATCGATGTCACCATGACGCCGCACAGCAACCTCCTCCTGCGTGAGTCCATCTCCGTGCATCGGACGCCGAGCCTCCACAGCGCCAAGCCGCCGATATCCGCCGCCATCAATGTGTGAGATGAAGCACCGCTCCACCATCCCCCCAGCCATCACTTACTCCAAAACGATGCCCCCCAGGAGGGAAAGCGATAAAACGCCATCATCGTCCGATCCGAAAGACCCTGATCTAGGGCTTCCCCCGTAGCATCCCGAGCCTGATGACGCAGACTGCAATGACGATGCCTCGACAAGGGAACGACATCTAAGACGCCGCTATCGTCCGCCATGACCGTAGTCGGCGCGATTTTCATCGACAGTTGCTCCACCAGACATGCGCCGCTGACGTCGCTGGTCCCTTCAACCGGAGCAAACTCCAAAACAATGCCCTAAAGAGGGACTACAACGCAAAAGCGCCATCATCGTTCGATCCCAAGGAGATCTAGGGTTTCCCCTGGAGTTGCCCGCGCTGTCAAGGACCAGACAAGGGTAGAATCCCGCGGATCTGCCCAGCTGCCGACGAGTCGCACCCACCACCGTGCCGACGGCAGACCAGCGATCAAGGCCCACGCATGGGCATAGATCCGGTCGCGCCGCCGCGAACCGATCCGGTCACGCCGCCGCCGTCCTTGTCGGCCGCGACGCACCAGATCGCGAGACCTCCTGCCACGGGGAAGCGAGGTCGCCGATGCGCCACCATCCGCAGCCTACCGCGCGGCCGATCTGCCGCCGCCTCAAACCGCCGGCGTGCGCCGCGCTGTGGTGCCCCGTCGCCGCCGCACCACACCTCGGAGCAGCCACGTCCGCCCGCGAAGAACTGCTGCACGAGGAGGCAAAGGGGGCCCCGCCGCCGCCGACGCCGGCCGGGCTTCGCCCGGTCGCGCCCTGTGGCGGCGGCGAGGGAAGGGACGGGAGACGAGAAGCCTGCCGGCGGGGATTTGGGGGCGCCTCCCGGTCGCCTCGCGGGGGCGACTCGGGAGGGCAGTTTTTTTTATCGGAACCAGTCGATGATGCCCACATGGCACTCAGATTCTAACAAATTCCTTTAGGATTCGTGTAAAACAGAATCAACGTGGACCAAGGCGCGTGGGCGATGTGCAAACATGCCACACGTGTGGACGTTATCATTTGGAAAAAAGAAAAGAATTTCAGGGTGGCCTACGTAAGCCCTCTCCTCACGTAACACGTAGGTGCCTAGAATAAAAATCATGAGTGCTCGTCAAAGGCGTCAATCCACCATTTTCAGACTTGCCAACGCATATGCATGCCAGCATGCGTGCTCTTGAAGCACTTCAGCAAAGGGGTAGGCAACATATCATTTTCGATGCTCAATTTTTTCTTACTTCATTAATGGAACGCGCGTGCTGCTTGTCGATTATCGCCTTTACCAGCTCGGGTCCTCGTCGTCGTCGTTGGACTGCTTACCCGTCGAGACTCATCGCTCCACCATCCGAGCTGCCTGACGTGCTGCGTTATCATGGCCACTCTCAGAAAAAATATCCACTTCTCCCGTCCTCGGTCGAGCTGAGCATCTCTCCGGCCGTCCCATTCTCTCTGGTCTCTGGCGAGCTGATCGTCTTCTCTCCGCCCAAACCCAGCAGCATCAGCAGCAACTCTCCCCTCTCTACGGAGCCTCTTCTCCACCCTCTTCCCTGTCAACGACGGCACGGACAGGACCACCTGGCCACGGTGACGCCCTCCCCTTGTCCTCATAACCTTCCCCGCCCAGATCCGGTGGCGGGGAGCTCTGGAAGGCAGTCTCTGGCCATGGCAACGGCGGCACGCTCCTCCGGCGTCCAGTTTCTCGACTAGCTCGCACCGCCGCTTGAGTCACTGACCCCCACCGCCTCTCTCTCTCTGGTTCCAGGGCAGCGCTGTCGAGAACTTGCGATTTGCCTCCGCTACTGGGTTGGGATTGCTTGCTCTCACTCACAAAAGCAGCAAGCTCACCAAGCTCGTTGGAATGGCAGGGGTGTTGGACCTGCTCCTCGGCAAACTCACCACGGTGCTCAGCGACGAGTACAAGATGCTCACAGGGGTGAGGAGGCATGCCTCCTTCCTCAAGGACGAGCTCAGTGCCATGAAAGCTCTCCTTGACGAGATGGAGCTTATGGACAAGCTTGATCCCTCGGCCAAGAACTGGAGGGACCATATAAGAGAGATGTCCTATGACATGGAGAACTGCATCGACGACTTCATGCATGACATTGAAGGTACCCATGTAAAGGCAGGCTTTGTTAGAAAGATGGTTCAGCGTCTTAGGAGGTTGGGGAGACGTCATAAGATAGCGAAGAGGATCAAGGAGCTCAAGGTTCTTGCGGTGGAAGCAAATGCTCGACGCGAGAGATACAAGATTGATGATTGCATCAACTCGAGGCATGGTGTTGTGGTTGTGGATCCCCGGATGTCGGCGATCTACAAGGATGCGGCATGCCTGGTGGGTATTGATGGCCCAAAAGAAGAGCTTGTCAATTGGTTAATGGATTCACAGAAGAAACTCAAAGTAGTTTCTATTGTGGGGTTCGGAGGTTTGGGTAAAACTACACTGCCAAACAGGTGTACAATGAGATTGGAGGGCAATTTAACAGTAAGGCATTTGTTTCGGTCTCCCAAAGACCTGATATGAAAAGCCTTATCGGTGGCCTACAATTCAAGCTTGGACTGCAGGAGTCTTCTCATGCTCACAAGCTGCAAGACTTCATTGACCAGCTTAGAGAACACCTCAGACATAAAAGGTATTTGTTCTTCTCTAGATAGCTGTATGATTTCCCCAAAGACATTTAATTTCAAACAGTTGTACCCATGAGTCATGACGAAGAGATTTTGTTAGGCCAATGCAAAATATTGTGTGGCCGTTCGGCTATAAAAAACTTGTGCTGGTTCAAAAAGATTAGTATTAGGATCAAAACTGTAAACATAAAGCATGTTTATATGTCTTATTCTTGTAGTCCATTATAATAAATGAACCTCTATGTGGCAAGCATATAAGTCGTTATAATCTGGGACAATAAAATTAGGACATTGAACCCCCAAGGTTTCCTTTCATTACAAACTTTGCCATATTTCTACATGTCCCCCTTATTTTTGAAAGACAATGGTCATCATCCTTTACTATGTTTGTTTCCTTCATTTTAGTTTTGATGCTTTTCTCTATACCTTATAATCGTATACTAACATAACTTATGAATAACTTGTGCAAAAATTGCAATAGGTACTTTATTTTATTGGATGACTTGTGGGATCAATCGACATGAAACATTATTAGTTGTGCCTTTCCTGAAAATGATAATGGAAGTAGAGTAATGGTAACCACACGATTGGATGACGTAGCTGCCAGGGCGTGTCACAATGACCGTGCCTGCATTTACATAATGAAGCCCCTTGGAGAGCAAGACTCAAGGAGATTATTCTTTAATAGAGTATTTGGGTCTGAAAATGACTGCTCGATACAATTCAAAGAAATTTCAGTTGAAATTCTGAAGAAGTGTGGCGGATTGCCATACTAGTAGAAAAGTGAAGGAAATATGCCCTAGAGGCAATGATAAAATTATTATTTATTTCCTCATATCATGATAAATGTTTATTATTCATGCTAAAATTGTATTAACCGGAAACATGATACATGTGTGAATACATAGACAAACATATAGTCACTAGTATGCCTCTACTTGACTAGCTCATTAATCAAAGATAGTTATGTTTCCTAATCATAGACATGTGTTGTCATTTGATTAATGGGATCACATCATTAGGAGAATGATGTGATTGACATGACCCATTCCGTTAGCCTAGCACTTGATCGTTTAGTATACTGCTATTGCTTTCTTCATGACTTATACAAAGTTCCTGCAACTATGAGATTATGCAACTCCCGTTTACCGGAGGAACACTTTGTGTGCTACCAAACGTCACAACGTAACTGGGTGATTATAAAGGTGCTCTACAGGTGTCTCCGAAGGTACATGTTGGGTTGGCATAATTCGAGATTAGGTTTTGTCACTCCGATTGTCGGAGAGGTATCTCTGGGCCCTCTCGGTAATACTCATCACCTAAGCCTTGCAAGCATTGTAACTAATGAGTTAGTTATGAGATGATGTATTACGGAACGAGTAAAGAGACTTGCCGGTAACGAGATTGAACTAGGTATTGGATACCGATGATCAAATCTCGGGCAAGTAACATACCGATGACAAAGGGAACAACGTATGTTGTTATGCGGTTTGACCGATAAAGATCTTCGTAGAATATGTAGGAACCAATATGGGCATCCAAGTCCCGCTATTGGTTATTGACCGAGAAGAGTTCTAGGTCATGTCTACATAGTTCTCGAACCCGTAGGGTCCGCACGCTTAAGGTTTCGATGACAGTTATATTATGAGTTTATGAGTTTTGATGTACCGAAGGAGTTCGGAGTCCTGGATGAGATCGGGGACATGACGAGGAGTCTCGAAATGGTCGAGACGTAAAGATCGATATATTGGACGACTATATTCGGCGTCCGGAAAGGTTCCGAGTGATTCGGGTATTTTTTGGAGTACCGGAGAGTTACGGGAATTCGCCGGGGAGTTTATGGGCCTTATTGGGCTTTAGGGGAAAGAGAGAGGAGAGGTTGGGCGCCCCCCCAAGGCCTAGTCCGAATTGGACTAGGGGGAGGGGCTGCGCCCCCTCCTTCCTTCTCTTCTCTTCCCCCTTTCCTTGACTCCTACTCCTACTACTTGGAAGGGGGGGAATCCTACTCCCAGTGGGAGTAGGACTCCTCCTTGGTGCGCCTCCTCCTAGGCCGGCCACCCCCTCCCTTGCTCCTTTATATACGGGGACAGGGGGACACCCCATGACACACAAGTTGATCTACGGATCGTTCCTTAGCCGTGTGCGGTGCCCCCCTCCACCATATTCCACATCGGTCATATTGTCGCGGAGTTTAGGCGAAGCCCTGCGCCGATAGAACATCATCATCGTCACCACGCCGTCGTGCTGACGGAAATCATCTCCGGAGCTTCGCTGGATCGGAGGCCGGAGATCGTCATCGAGCTGAACGTGTGCTGAACTCGGAGGCCCCGTACGTTCGGTGCTTGGATCGGTCGGATCGTGAAGACGTACGACTACATCAACCGCGTTGTGCTAACGCTTCTGCTTACGGTCTACGAGGGTACGTGGACGAACACTCTCCCCTCTCGTTGCTATGCCATCACCATGATCTTGCGTGTGCGTAGGAAATTTTTTGAAATTACTACGTTCCCCAACAGTGGCATCCGAGCCTAGGTTTTATGCGTTGATGTTATATGCACGAGTAGAACACAAGTGAGTTGTGGGCGATACAAGTCATACTGCTTACCAGCATGTCATACTTTGGTTCGGCGGTATTGTTGGATGAAGCGGCTCGGACCGACATTACGCACGCTTACGCGAGACTGGTTCTACCGACGTGCTTTGCACACAAGTGGCTGGCAGGTTGTCAGTTTCTCCAACTTTAGTTGAACCGAGTGTGGCTACGCCCGGTCCTTGCGAAGGTTAAAACAGCACCAACTTGACGAACTATCGTTGTGGTTTTTGATGCGTAGGTAAGAACGGTTGTTGCTCAGCCCGTAGCAGCCACGTAAAACTTGCAACAACAAAGTAGAGGACGTCTAACTTGTTTTTGCAGGGCATGTTGTGATGTGATATGGCCAAAACGTGATGCTATATTTTATTGTATGAGATGATCATGTTTTATAACCGAAGTTATCGGCAACTGGCAGGAGCCATATGGTTGTCGCTTTATTGTATGAAATGCAAACACCCTGTAATTGCTTTACTTTATCACTAAGCGGTAGCGATAGTCGTAGAAGAAATAGATGGCGTAAAAGACAACGATGCTACGATGGAGATCAAGGTGTCGCGCCGGTGACGATGGTGATCACGACAGTGCTTTGGAGATGGAGATCACAAGCACAAGATGATGATGGCCATATCATATCACTTATATTGATTGCATGTGATGTTTATCTTTTATGCATCTTATCTTGCTTTGATTGACGGTAGCATTTTAAGATGATCTCTCACTAAAATTATCAAGAAGTGTTCTCCCTGAGTATGCACCATTGCCAAAGTTCGTCGTGCCCAGACACCACGTGATGATCGGGTGTGATAAGCTCTACGTCCATCTACAACGGGTGCAAGCCAGTTTTGCACACGCGGAATACTCAGGTTAAACTTGACGAGCCTAGCATATGCAGATATGGCCTCGGAACACGGAGACCGAAGGTCGAGCGTGAATCATATAGTAGATATGATCAACATAGTGATGTTCACCATTGAAAACTACTCCATCTCACGTGATGATCGGTCATGGTTTAGTTGATTTGGATCACGTAATCACTTAGATGACTAGAGAGATGTCTGTCTAAGTGGGAGTTCTTAAGTAATATGATTAATTGAACTTAAATTTATCATGAACTTAGTACCTGATAGTATTTTGCTTGTCTATGTTTGTTTGTAGATAGATGGCTCGTGTTGTTGTTCCGTTGAATTTTAATGCGTTCCTTGAGAAAGCAAAGTTGAAAGATGATGGTAGCAATTACACGGACTGGGTCCGTAACCTGAGGATTATCCTCATTGCTGCACAGAAAAGTTACGTCCTGGAAGCACCGCTGGGTGCCAGGCCTGCTGCTGATGCAACTGACGACGTTAAGAACGTCTGGCAGAGCAAAGCTGATGACTACTCTATAGTTCAGTGTGCCATGCTTTACGGCTTAGAACCGGGCCTTCAACGACGTTTTGAACGTCATGGAGCATATGAGATGTTCCAGGAGTTGAAGTTAATATTTCAAGCAAATGCCCGAATTGAGAGATATGAAGTCTCCAATAAGTTCTACAGCTGCAAGATGGAGGAGAATAGTTCTGTCAGTGAGCATATACTCAAAATGTCTGGGTATAATAATCACTTGATTCAACTGGGAGTTAATCTTCCGGATGATAGCGTCATTGACAGAATTCTCCAATCACTGCCACCAAGCTACAAGAGCTTTGTGATGAACTATAATATGCAAGGGATGAATAAGACTATTCCCGAGCTCTTCGCAATGCTAAAAGCTGCGGAGGTAGAAATCAAGAAGGAGCATCAAGTGTTGATGGTCAACAAGACCACTAGTTTCAAGAAAAAGGGCAAAGGTAAGAAGAAGGGGAACTTCAAGAAGAACAGCAAGCAAGTTGCTGCTCAAGAGAAGAAACCCAAGTCTGGACCTAAGCCTGAAACTGAGTGCTTCTACTGCAAGCAGACTGATCACTGGAAGCGGAACTGTCCCAAGTATTTGGCGGATAAGAAGGATGGCAAAGTAAACAAAGGTATATGTGATATACATGTTATTGATGTGTACTTAACTAGAGCTCGTAGTAGCACCTGGGTATTTGATACTGGTTCTGTTGCTAATATTTGCAACTCGAAACAGGGACTACGGAATAAGCGAGCACTGGCCAAGGACGAGGTGACGATGCGCGTGGGAAACGGTTCCAAAGTCGATGTGATCGCGGTCGGCACGCTACCTCTACATCTACCTTCGGGATTAGTATTAGACCTTCATAATTGTTATTTGGTGCCAGCGTTGAGCATGAACGTTATATCTGGATCTTCTTTGATGCGAGACGGTTATTCATTTAAATCAGAGAATAATGGTTGTTCTATTTATATGAGTAATATCTTTTATGGTCATGCACCCTTGAAGAGTGGTCTATTTTTATTAAATCTCAATAGTAGTGATACACATATTCATAGTGTTGAAACCAAAAGATGCAGAGTTGATAACGATAGTGCAACTTACTTGTGGCACTGCCGTTTGGGTCATATCGGTGTAAAGTGCATGAAGAAACTCCATACTGATGGACTTTTGGAATCACTTGATTATGAATCACTTGGTACTTGCGAACCGTGCCTTATGGGCAAGATGACTAAAACGCCGTTCTCCGGAACTATGGAGCGAGCAACTGATTTGTTGGAAATCATACATACTGATGTTTGTGGTCCAATGAATGTTGAGGCTCGCGGCGGGTATCGTTATTTTCTCACCTTCACAGATGATTTGAGCAGATATGGGTATATCTACTTGATGAAACACAAGTCTGAAACATTTGAAAAGTTCAAAGAATTTCAGAGTGAAGTGGAAAATCATCGTAACAAGAAAATAAAGTTTCTACGATCTGATCGTGGAGGAGAATATTTGAGTTACGAGTTTGGCCTACACTTGAAACAATGTGGAATAGTTTCGCAACTCACGCCACCTGGAACACCACAACGAAATGATGTGTCCGAACGTCGTAATCGCACTTTACTTGATATGGTGCGATCTATGATGTCTCTTACTGATTTACCGCTATCGTTTTGGGGTTATGCTTTAGAGACGACCGCATTCACATTAAATAGGGCACCATCAAAATCCGTTGAGATGACGCCTTATGAACTGTGGTTTGGCAAGAAACCAAAGTTGTCGTTTCTTAAAGTTTGGGGCTGCGATTCTTATGTGAAGAAACTTCAACCAGATAAGCTCGAACCCAAATCGGAGAAATGTGTCTTCATATGATACCCAAAAGAGACTGTTGGGTACACCTTCTATCACAGATCCGAAGGCAAGACATTCATTGCTAAGGATGGATCCTTTCTAGAGAAGGAGTTTCTCTCGAAAGAAGTGAGTGGGAGGAAAGTAGAACTTGATGAGATAACTGTATCTACTCCCTTATTGGAAAGTAGTTCATCACGAGAACCGGTTCCTGTGACAACTACACCAATTAGTGAGGAAGCTAATGATAATGATCATGAAACTTCGGGTCAAGTTTCTACTGAACCTCGTAGGTCCACCAGAGTAAGATCCGCACCAGAGTGGTACGGTAATCCTATTCTGGAAGTCATGTTACTTGACCATGATGAACCTACGAACTATGAGGAAGCGATGATGAGCCCAGATTCCGCAAAATGGCTAGAGGCCATGAAATCTGAGATGGGATCCATGTATGAAAACAAAGTGTGGACTTTGGTTGACTTGCCCGATGATCGGCAAGCCATTGAGAATAAATGGATCTTTAAGAAGAAGACTGATGCTGATGGTAATATAACTGTCTATAAAGCTCGACTTGTTGCAAAAGGTTTTCGACAAGTTCAAGGGGTTGACTACGATGAGACTTTCTCACCCGTAGCGATGCTTAAGTCTGTCCGAATCATGTTAGCTATTGCTGCATTTCATGATTATGAAATTTGGCAAATGGATGTCAAGACTGCATTCTTGAATGGATTTCTAGAAGAAGAGTTGTATATGATGCAGCCGGAAGGTTTTGTTGATCCAAAAGGTGCTGACAAAGTGTGCAAGCTCTAGCGTTCCATTTATGGACTGGTGCAAGCATCTCGGAGTTGGAATAAATGCTTTGATAGTGTGATCAAAGCATATGGTTTTATACAGACTTTTGGAGAAGCCTGTATTTACAAGAAAGTGAGTGGGAGCTCTGTAGCATTTCTAATTTTATATGTAGATGACATATTATTAATTGGAAATGATATAGAATTTCTGGATAGCATAAAAGGATACTTGAATAAAAGTTTTTCAATGAAAGACCTCAGTGAAGCTGCTTACATATTGGGCATCAAGATCTATAGAGATAGATCAAGACGCTTAATAGGACTTTCACAAAGCACATACCTTGACAAAATTTTGAAAAAGTTCAAAATGGATCAGGCAAAGAAAGGTTTCTTGCCTGTGCTTCAAGGTGTGAAGTTGAGTCAAACTCAATGCCCGACCACAGCAGAAGATAGAGAGAAAATGAAAAATGTTCCCTATGCTTCAGCCATAGGCTCTATCATGTATGCAATGCTGTGTACCAGACCTGACGTATGCTTAGCAATAAGCTTGGCAGGAAGGTACCAAAGTAATCCAGGAGTGGATCACTGGACAGCGGTCAAGAACATCCTGAAATACCTGAAAAGGTAAGGATATGTTTCTCGTATATGGAGGTGACAAAGAGCTAGTCGTAAATGGTTACGTCGATGCAAGCTTTGACACTGATCCGGACGATTCTAAATCGCAAACCGGATACGTGTTTTTATTAAATGGTGGAGCTGTAAGTTGGTGCAGTTCTAAACAAAGCGTCGTGGCGGGATCTACATGTGAAGCGGAGTACATAGCTGCTTCGGAAGCAGCAAATGAAGGAGTCTGGATGAAGGAGTTCATTTCCGATCTAGGTGTCATACCTAGTGCATCGGGACTGATGAAGATCTTCTGTGACAATACTGGTGCAATTGCCTTGGCAAAGGAATCCAGATTTCACAAGAGGACCAAGCACATCAAAAGACGCTTCAATTCCATTCGGGACCAAGTCCAAGTGGGAGACATAGAGATTTGCAAGATACATACGGATCTGAATGTTGCAGACCCGTTGACTAAGCCTCTCTCACGAGCAAAACATGATCAGCACCAAGACTCCATGGGTGTTAGAATCATTACTATGTAATCTAGATTATTGACTCTAGTGCAAGTGGGAGACTGAAGGAAATATGCCCTAAAGGCAATAATAAAGTTATTATTTATTTCCTCATATCATGATAAATGTTTATTATTCATGCTAGAATTGTATTAACCGGAAACATGATACATGTGTGAATACATAGACAAACATATAGTCACTAGTATGCCTCTACTTGACTAGCTCATTAATCAAAGATGGTTATGTTTCCTAACCATAGACATGTGTTGTCATTTGATTAATGGGATCACATCATTAGGAGAATGATGTGATTGACATGACCCATTCCGTTAGCCTAGCACTTGATCGTTTAGTATACTGCTATTGCTTTCTTCATGACTTATACAAAGTTCCTGCAACTATGAGATTATACAACTCCCGTTTACCGAAGGAACACTTTGTGTGCTACCAAACGTCACAACATAACTGGGTGATTATAAAGGTGCTCTACAGGTGTCTCCGAAGATACATGTTGGGTTGGCATAATTCGAGATTAGGCTTTGTCACTCCGATTGTCGGAGAGGTATCTCTGGGCCCTCTCGGTAATACTCATCACCTAAGCCTTGCAAGCATTGTAACTAATGAGTTAGTTATGAGATGATGTATTACGGAACGAGTAAAGAGACTTGCCGGTAACGAGATTGAACTAGGTATTGGATACCGACGATCAAATCTCGGGCAAGTAACATACCGATGACAAAGGGAACAACGTATGTTGTTATGCGGTTTGACCGATAAAGATCTTCGTAGAATATGTAGGAACCAATATGGGCATCCAGGTCCCGCTATTGGTTATTGATCGAGAATAGTTCTAGGTCATGTCTACATAGTTCTCGAACCCGTAGGGTCCGCACGCTTAAGGTTTTGATGACAGTTATATTATGAGTTTATGAGTTTTGATGTACCGAAGGAGTTCGAAGTCCCGGATGAGATCGGGGACATGACGTGGAGTCTCGAAATGGTCGAGACGTAAAGATCGATATATTGGACGACTATATTCGGAGTTCGGAAAGGTTCCGAGTGATTCGGGTATTTTTCGGAGTACCTGAGAGTTACGGGAATTCGCCGGGGAGTATATGGGCCTTATTGGGCTTTAGGGGAAAGAGAGAGGAGAGGTTGGGCGCCCCCCCAAGGCCTAGTCCGAATTGGACCAAGGGGAGGGGCTGCGCCCCCTCCTTCCTTCTCTTCTCTTCCCCCTTTCCTTGACTCCTACTCCTACTACTTGGAAGGGGGGGAATCCTACTCCCGGTGGGAGTAGGACTCCTCCTTGGTGCGCCTCCTCCTAGGCCGGCCACCCCCTCCCTTGCTCCTTTATATACGGGGGCAGGGGGACACCCCATGACACACAAGTTGATCTACGGATCGTTCTTTAGCCGTGTGCGGTGCCCCCCTCCACCATATTCCACCTCGGTCATATCGTCGCGGAGTTTAGGCGAAGCCCTGCGCCGATAGAACATCATCATCGTCACCACGCCGTCGTGCTGACGGAACTCATCTCCGGAGCTTCGCTGGATCGAAGGCGGGAGATCGTCATCGAGCTGAACGTGTGCTGAACTCGGAGGCCCCGTACGTTCGGTGCTTGGATCGGTCGGATCATGAAGACATACGACTACATCAACCGCATTGTGCTAACGCTTCCGCTTACGGTCTACGAGGGTACGTGGACGAACACTCTCCCCTCTCGTTGCTATGCCATCACCATGATCTTGCGTGTGCGTAGGAAATTTTTTGAAATTACTACGTTCCCCAACAAAAAGGGGGCAATGGTCCAGGCCGGGCCAGCCCGTTAGTCCCGGTTCAGTCCAGAACCGGGACCCATGGGGGCACTGGACCCGGTTCGTGAGCCCCGGGGGCCGGCCGGGCCACGTGGGCCATTGGTCCCGGTTCGTCTGGACCTTTTGGTCCCGGTTGGTGGGACGAACCGGGACCAATGGGCCTCGGCCCTGGCCCACCACCATTGGTCCCGGTTGATGGCTTGAACCGGGACCAAAGGCTGCCCTTTAGTCTCGGTTCATGCCACCAACCGGGACTAAAGGGTTGGTTTAGCCCCACCTCGCCAACCGAAGGGCGCTCACACCGGTTTATAAGCCCCTCCCTATCTGCCTTGTTAAGCTTCTCTCAAAGTGAAAATAGATGCCCTTATACAAGGAATTGACCTAAATTCATACTGAATTTCTCTGAAGTTCATAGAAATTTATTATGAGTTTAGGTTGAATTCTCTCTATAGGCGCATCTATGCTCATTTTTTTAGTAAAGTTAATCACAAACTTGTGATTCACACAAATTTTAAAGAATTCAAATTTTAACTATTCATGCCACCAACCGGTTCATGCCACCAACCGTGACCAATGATATGCCTATATATACCATGCCAAAATGAAAGAGAGGCGCAATGCTCATCTGCACGTTGCTTAGCTTCAGGCCAACGTGCAGGTGAGCACTGCGCTTCTCCCTTCATCGTCTCTACACTCAGGGCTTATAAACCGCTGCGAGTGCCTCTCGCTTGGCGAGGTGGGACTAAAAAACAGGTGCAGAAAGAATCAACTAAAAAACTCTTTTACCGGTTCATGCCACGAACCGGTACTAAAAGGTCGCCTTAAAACCTGTACTAAATAAAATGCCTTTGTAACAGCCTTAGAACTGGTACTGAAGGAATCAACTAAAAAGCTTTTATAAACCTCTAGTATTATTGAAACTAAAATTATATAGAATTTTGTTACAAACTTTAATAGCAAAAAGAATTATCATAAAAGAAAATAAGTAAGTAATTAGAATTCTGTTCAAAACATTAAAAGAAAAATATATCATAAAAGAAAATAAATAAGTAATTACAATTTTGTTACAAACTTTAATAGCAAAAAGAATTATCATAAAAGAAAATAAATAAGTAATTAGAATTCTGTTCAAAACAATAAAAGCAAAAAGAATTATCATAAAATAAAATAAAT
>NC_041389.1:470854478-470855493 GCF_002162155.2 Triticum dicoccoides | reverse complement strand
GAAAATAAATAAGTAATTAGAATTCTGTTCAAAACATTAAAAGCAACAAAAATTGCCATAAAAGAAAATAAATAAGTAATTAGAATTTTGTTAGGAACTTTAATAGCAAAAAGAATTATCATAAAAAAAATAAGTAATTAGAATTCTGTTCAAAACATTAAAAGAAAAAAGAATTATCATAAAAGAAAAATAAATAAGTAATTAGAATTTTGTTACAAACTTTAATAGCAAAAAGAATTATCATAAAAGAAAATAAATAAGTAATTAGAATTCTGTTCAAAACATTAAAAGCAAAGAGAAATATCATAAAAGAAAATAAATAAATAATTAGAATTTTGTTACAAACTTTAATAGCAAAAAGAATTATCATAAAATAAATAGAGCAAAAAAGAAAACAAAAAATGGGAAAAAATAAAAAAATTGCCACCTACTAGGCCACCACGGTCTGAATACGACTAGAAACCTTATTGGGCCAGGATTCAGGCCCGCAGACTGCCCAGCAGGCCCATAGGCAGAGACACAAGATTAGGCTAGTAGGCCTGCAATAGTGAGGAGTTCAAATGGGAGGGCAGAGTTGCACTTATAAACAGGTGCGGCCGCTCCTCAGCTAGCAAGGTGGGACTAAACATCCCATTGCACCGCGCCAGCGCAAGGCCTTTAGTCCCGGTTCGTCGCATGAACCGGGACTAAAGGGGTGCATTGGTACCGGTTGATGGTACAAACCGGTACCAATGCCCCCCTTTAGTCCCGGTTGGTGCCACCAACCGGGACTAAAGGCCTCTGCTTCCCGCCCTTTGGGCTGCTGAAAAGAGGCCTTTGGTCCCGGTTGGTGCCACCAACCGGGACCAATGCTCTGCCTATATAAGCGGCGCTCGCGAAAATTTGGGTCAGTTCGTTCTTCCCCGCATCCGACGCCGCCTGAGGCTGCCCGTCCGTCTCCGCCTCGCCGTTGCCCCGCGCCGTCCCGCGCCGCCCCGATCGACACCGTCGCCGCCCCGCCCCTGCCCGTCGCCGC
>NC_041389.1:470846415-470853741 GCF_002162155.2 Triticum dicoccoides | reverse complement strand
CCGCCCTTGCCCGTCGTCGTCGCCGTCGCCGCCCTGCCCCGCCCCGCGCCGTCGCCGTCGCCGTCCCCGACATCGTCGCCGTGAGCAACTAATTTAATTTGATGTTAGTAGTAGTTAATTGAGTTAGATTTTGTTAGATTTTTTTGTAGATTTTTTTGTAGTTCATAGATTTTTTTGTTAGATGTGTAGTAATTTAGATGTGTAGTTCATAGATTTTTCTGTTATATTTTTTTCATATAGTGTAATTAATTTGTTCATATTGTGTTAGATTTTTTTATGATTTTTTCTGTTGTAATTTAGATGTCAAATTTTTATAATTTTTTTCTGTTGTAATTTAGATGTCAAATTTTTATGATTTTTTTTTGTTGTAGTTTAGATGTCAAATTTTTTCATATTGTGTAAGTAATTTAGATGTCATTTTTTTATGATTTTTTTCTGTTCATAGAATTTTAATGATTTTTTTGTTCATAGTATTTTCTTTGTCAATTTATTGTGTATGTATAGGAAAATTGTGAATGATATAAGTCATTTATGAATATGTTCATATTTAGAATAGAGGAAAAATGAAAAAATAAGAAGAGAAGTGTTTAATATAATTAGTTAGAAAAATAATAGAACTATAGTTAAACTAGTTTATTTGTAGTAAGTACTACTTTATTTTATTTATAGTAAGTGCTTCATATATAGTTGAACTAGCTAGTTGATTTAATGAACTATTTTATTTAACTATATATAGAAGTAGTTCTCGCATCGACGTCGGCGATGCCTATCCAGCATCCTCGTCGTCGTCGACTCGGCGGTGGAGGCCTGTTTGATCAGGGCCATGTTCGGGACTGGGCTCCGCCGGGCTGGTATTGGAAGGTGCTACCTTCCGGGGGACGTAGGTTGGTGAGGAGGCAGCCCGTTGTTGACCCGATTCTTATTTGGTGGCGGTCGCGTGGGCCTGTGACGGTGCCGAGGCTTTCGGACACCGCGGAGGTGGTACGTCACCGTGTCAGCGAGGAGGACGAGCACGTCCGTCGCTACATGGTTGCATTGGAGGGCAGGTTCGACAATACCTGGCAGGTTCTTCAGGAAACTCACTGGAGCTATGATCCTGTGATGGTCCCTTATCTTTGGGTGTCCACCGCCCGCGACGATACCCGTCGAGCGCTACGGTTCTAGCTGTATTAGTGATGCTATATGTATGATAGTATTCGAGGAGTATTAGTGATAATATTTGACGATGTACGGACACAAGAGATGATGTACTTTTGCTTATAATTGAATGCATGCTAATTTGAATACTACTTTATTTTGTGATTTGGTTTTGCTTATTGAATGCTCATATTGGAAAAGTACTCCTACTTTGAATGCTAAAATTGGTGAGCACTATGCAGAAATCTAGGAGCCCCCTCCATCATCCACTCCGTCGTGGGGGTAGCTTCTCCTTCATTCCCGTGTGCTAGACAATTTGGTGTAATAATGCACTCGGGAATGAAAGGAGGAGCTACGTACCATCACCGATAGTCAACTCGTGATTAATAATAATGATCTAATTTAGGTTCTTTAGTACATATATTTAATTGTACAAGTTTAATGTTTGAATTATGAACATAGACCGGAAATGTCGTACTCGGACGACGAAAACCGCCCGGGGGAGTGCGACTAGTGCCACGACGACCGAGGTATGTGTGACAGGTTCATTGAGCTGGACGAAGATCGGCGCTTCAACATTAAGCTCGAGTAGACCTCCGATGTTCATACGATACGCAACGACGACAATAGTTTTTTTCGTAATTAAGCACGACTTCAACTATTTTAACGTGTATTTTTCATCTTTTCCAATTCGACTAGCTTATCCCATGCTATGCAAGACGCTATGTCTTGGAGATGATGGGTTTTGAAGACCATGAAAGTATGGAAACCAAAAAAATTCTCCTAAGGACCCATCATGATGTGGATTTTCAAGTAAAGTTGTACAATGCTGAGAGTGTAACCCATTTTGGTTGCAAAAATTGGGAAGCACTTTGCAAGATGTATGGTTTTGATGAGGGTATGCTTGTCACCATGGATCTTGGTGATCCTACAATCGAGCAAGACAGACCTTCGATCTGGGTCCTTGTGGATAGACCTCCAATTCTTCCCCCATGTGAGCTTAACATAGTTATTAAGTAATTTATATTGTTTATTTCAAAATAGTTGACAGCTTATTTTCATTAACAGCTTATTTTTATTCTTCAAAGAATGTGCGGAAGATGGTAGATAAAACCCACTACACCGATGGCTCCGAATTAACTTATAGGGAGTAAAATCATCTGATCGCATTTTGTACTGATCTTGAGAATTACAATGTCTACAATCGAACTCCTCAACATTATGGTCAATACGTGCCACTAGTGCATGTGTTGAACTACGGTAACTACCATGGAGATACCCTGGTAAGATTTTTTACTATTACGACATCCGTGCATCTTTTTGCACACTTCTAAAACTAGTACATCATTGCTAACTATGAAGTTATTACTGTGTTTTTCAACAGATAATCTCGAATGATTGTGTGCCTCATCTGATGTATACGCACGGTAGCCTTTATGGTTTGAACATACAACCAGGTCTTCCTACGAATCTCAACTGTCCATACCGGGTTTCTAAAAGAAGTGGAGACATGACAATCAAAGAATGGAAAAAATGTATGGACAGTCGTAAGGAGCTTCTTGGAAGCAAAAGGCAGCAAAGCGCAAGAATTGGAGATAGAATGATCTCCATTCTTCATAATGGAGAGTCAGGGTCTATATTGTTTTATGCTATTTTACCTTAAGGGTGTTTAGGTCCTACTTGATACTGATGATCATGTGCTAAGAACAATTATTAAGGGTTGGGTTCGATGACTATGAGGATGATGATCGTATGACTTATTATTAATAACAAGTAGAAGTTGTATGATGATGCATGATTAGTAGGACTTGTTATTATATATGATGATGTATGATGCGAGCATGCATGAGTTATTATATATATCAGCGGGTGAAATGAACATAGCAGCAGCATTGGTAAACCAAGGACGAAGATATAAGAGAGGACACTTCTCTCTATTAGCTAGCTAATAACAACCTAAAAATAACCCCCAAAACCCCTAAAGCAGCCACTTTTTTAAAAAAAATGAAAAACATCGCCTTTTGGTCCCGGTTGGTGCCACCAACCGGGACCAAAGGCCCTCCTCCCTTGGCTCGGCGCACCGGCCACGTGGAGGCCCATCTGTCCCGGTTCGTGTTAGAACCGGGACTAAAGGGGGGAGGTATTAGTAACGACCCATTAGTCCCGGTTCATGAACCGGGACTAAAGGCCCTTACGAACCGGGACAAATGCCCCCTTTTCTACTAGTGCCACTTGCAATTATCACCATAGCTAGCCTATTAGCTAGCCATGAAGCAGGATCTTCAAATGGATGGGAAAGCATAAAGAATTCTCTTGGCGCGAAGTTTGCCACAAAACCCACCTTGGACGAGATGAGGGGTATATTAAACCTTAGCTATACGCATCTTCCTATTCATCTCCGACCATGTTTTTTATATCTTGGCATGTATCCAGAAGACCGTTTGATCATTAGGGATGACCTAGTTCGACAATGGATTGCCGAAGGATTTGTTTGTAATTTGCATGGAGCAGATTTGGAAGATGTTGCCAAGAGTTATTTCGTTGAGCTTATCAATAGAGGTTTGATTCGGCCTGAAGAAACATGCTATGGGGATGTAATTACATGCAGGATACACGACATGATGCTTGATTTGATCCTAAGCAAGAGTACAGAGGATAATTTCATCAGTGTGGCATATAAGCATGAAGACATGGCAAGATTTAATAGTTGTGAGTACAAAGTTCGTCGATTATCTCTCCAATCAAGTGTTGACGGTGCAATGTCGAAGACCCTTGCTACTAGCATGTCACAAGTCCGATCATATACACAGTTTGGAGAGTCCAAGTACATGCTTCCTCTTACACAATTTAAGTATCTACGGGTGCTTGCCTTTGAGTTTCCGTTTAATTGGAAAACGACAATTGACCTGAGGACAACTGGCCATTTGTTTCTACTAAGGTATTTGAAGGTTTCAGCTTTGTCCGCGGATGTAGCGCTCCCTGTAGAAATTCAAGGGCTTGTGCATTTGGAAACTCTCGAGTTACATTGCCGGCCCATACACAGGTTCCCATCGGATATCACTCGCTTGGCCAACTTGTTTCATTTGATACTTCCAGAGTGCACATTGCTTCCTGAAGGGATCCAGAACATGAAATCAGTCCGCACCCTGCATTGTTCGAACATGTCAGAGAGTTCTCTGGAGGAAATCAAAGGCCTCAGCGAGCTGACCAATCTGAAGGAACTGAAGTTACATGTGCCCAGTTACTTCCCAGGCATGACGATTGGATGTTTCGATGCTTTGCTCTCCTCCATTGGAATGCTTCGAGACCTCAAGCACCTCTCCCTCGAGTGCTGGCATAAATACGATGGCTATGACAGCCAGCCGGACTCATTGTCCGTTCCTCCACCCTACCTCCAGACAATCCATTTGGAAGGTTTGTCATTTAATATGAGTTCCGCTTCGGTACAACCCCCTCCAAAACGTATAAAGGTCAATATAGTCTTTTCACTCAACATATACATTTTCATACGCATGTCGTACGTACGAGGAGCCCAATTCTGTGCTAACACCCACAGGGTCGGCCCATTAATATATTTTTTAATATTCAAAAATAGATGCAGAGAATCTCATTACCACGTTGTATTCAGACAGTGCCACTAACCAACTCGGAGAGCTAATGGTGGTGTACAGACTGCAACTTTTGTTGTTCTTATGCTAAACAACTCGTGAACAACCTATGATCCATGCTTTCTACAAATGTTTCTCGGCGCAGCCGTGCCCTCAGACGTGATGTAAACAAAAAAGGCAATGCCTTGTTTTATTTTTTCTGGTTTTCTCTAGCCATTTTTTCTACTGTTTTTTTCTCGATCTCCTTCTCTTTTTTTCATTTTCATTTTCTTTTCCTTTCTAAAATTCACGAAATTTTTCTAAAATCCTGAAATTTTCAAAATTCATGAACTGTGTTTCATGTCCGTGTCTAATTTCTTAAACTTGTGAACTTTTTCTCAAATCAGTGATTTTTTTCAAATACATGAACGATTTTCAGATCCACGAACTTGTCTTAATTTTTACAAACTTTTTCTAAAACCTGTGATTTTTTCCAAAAACTCGTGCGAACAATCTATGTCCGAGCGAGAGGAGAGACGAACGAGAAGAAAATAGCAATTTCCTCTGCTTGTCATAAGCATCGGTCTTCAGTGTACTCTTTGTTTAGGATATGGATTGCTACCATGAATATTCACTAGTTCTGAACTAGGAAGGTTCCTACAAACAGTTCATATTTTCAAAATGAGAGCATTGATGACTGTTGTATTGTTTTAAAATTAATTTTTTTGTTCTTGTATTATTCGTCATGTGACGTGTTTTTTGTCACGTAGCATTTTTTCACATCCATCAAGTGGATCCATTTTTTTCCGTAGTATTCTATCATCATGGCAAGCATTCATGTCAAATTTTAATATTTTTTGTTATTTTATGCATTTTAAGGGTTTTCTCAGTGAAAAATCCCTAAAATACTTACCGGACGTGACGCAACATATGTTTAATGTCCGAATTCATTTAATTTTTGCGTGGAGTACTAGGGTGACCATGCCCAGCTGCCTGCAAAATTTGGGTGTATTTTGTGAAAGTCCACAAGTACATCATGTACAAGGTATGGGTTTCGGTTAAGTCAGAAGAGTCCGTCTCATAGCACTTTTTTTTACACATTCATCAAATAGACCCAAAAAATTTCCACAACATTCTACCATCATGGCAACCATCCATGCCAAGTTTCATTAACTTTTGACATTTAATGCATTTGTAGGGTTTTCCTGGTGATAAATCCGTAAAATACTGACCGGACGTGACGCAACGTGTGTTTTGTGTACGAATTCGTCCAAATTTTGTGTGGAGTACTAGGATGACCATGCACAGCAACCTAAAAAATAGGGTATATTTTATGAAAGTCCAAAAGTACATCATGTACAACATAGGGGTTTCGGTTAAGTCGGAAGAGTCCATCCCATAGCACTTCTTTTTTTACATATTCATCAAATGGACCTAAATTTTTTCCACATCATTCTATCTTAATGGAAAGCATCCAAACCAAGTTTCATCTATTTTTGACATTTCACACATTGTCTAGGGTTTTTCCGGTGAATAATCCCTACAATACTGATCGGACGTGACACAATGTGTGTTTGGTGTCCGAATTCATTAAAAAAATTGCGAGGAGTGCTAGGATGACAATGCCCAGTTGCCTGCAAAATTTGAGTATATTTAATGAAAGCCCGCAAGTACGTCATGTACAACATAGAGGTTTCGGTTAAGTCGGAAGAGTCCGTCCCATAGCACTTTTTACACATTCAACAATGTAGAGATTAATAAAGAAATTGAATAAAGCGGGTGTGTCATACAAACCCGGTAACATGAAAGAAGAAGAAGAAGAGAATGTGTTGATAGATTTCCTAAAAAAAGATTTCCCTTACGATGACGTGCGATGATAGATTTCCTAAAAAATATTTCTCTTGCGATGACATGCACACACCTGATGGCACAAAGGGTGGCGAGAACTATGGTTTGAAAAGAATTCCCTAACTGTTGATACCAGGCCAGTTTTCCAGTCTAGAACCTTTTAGAAGGTTACTTTTTTTTAATCACAATGTTACAAAATGTTCAGCATATTTATTTATTTATTTATTTATTCTTATTTTTCAAAAAAGTTCGAAATATCAAAAAATGGTCACATTTTCAGAAAAAAAAAATCAGATTTTTAAAATTGTTTGTGTTTTCAAATATTATTCAGAATTTCAAAAATTAATCTCGGTTTCCAAAATTTATTTAAAGTTTAAAATCTGTTCTACTGTTTGGAAAATTTGTATGCATGTTAAAAATCAATTTGGAATTTCTTTTGCGTTCAAAAAAGTCACATTCAAAATTCAAAAAATGTTCAGCTATGTCGCTGTTAATAGTCTTAGCACACGGCGCTGCTCTTTTGTCATTATAGTTTGGTTAGTCTAGTGGTTGGCTCATTTCCCTGAGTGTGCAAGGTCCTGTGTTCAATACCTGTTTCAGAGAGACGACTTGCTGTTGGGCCGGCCCAGGCTACTGTTAACTGCTGTTATTTGCGCGGGCTGTCTCAAAAAAAAAATTTGTCGCCGGCGTATTTCGGAAAAAGACCATCATTCTTTATTATGAAGGGGTATGGAGAGATCTCCTACGTTGATGT
>NC_041389.1:470841321-470846101 GCF_002162155.2 Triticum dicoccoides | reverse complement strand
ATGTGCAGTACGGTCACCTCCAGGGTCATCAGCTTCGCGAGCGACGACTTCCGCGGCTCTGCGGTAAACTGGTCCATGGGCGGCACTGGTGACCCCTTGAGCGCCATTGCTGGTTGGCTGTCGCGACGAGTTCGATCATGCGCTCTAGTGGATCGTGGAGGCGGGGCTCTCCGTAGTTATATTGACCGGGAGTAGGAGACACACGCGTTTACTGGGTCAAGTCGGGAATCTGTATGCGATCCGTTTGCTGTTTCAGGGTTTGGTTTTAGGTTTTCCGACGGTCGGTGTGATTTGTTTCCCAAGGTAGCTGGAGAGATGTTCGTCGAAGCAAGGCGTTTATTTACGGTAATGATAATTCTCGAGCGTTCGGGAGTTAAGCATGGCAACCCGAACGGGTTTAGATGGCAAGTTTAGTTTGCGTGAGATTAGGGAAACATGGTAATTTTCTGACAAAAAAACGAAAAAGGACAAAGTTGCCATCCTCTATCAACTAAAGTTGCTATCCCCTATGAACTAAAGTTGCCATGTAAAAACGTTCGAGACGAAATGCTCAAATCCCGAACGTTCGGGAGTTATTGGAAGAATCAAGATCAGGTAGCGCATAGGGCAAATACGCGTTCCGAAAGACTAAAGGATACTCATATAACTTTAGTATTGTAGATGTTCATATTTTTCCTATAAAGTTGGTCAAACTTTACAAAGTTTGAATTTGACCAAATCTTAGATGCAGACTAAAAAGAAAGGGAGGGAGTATAAGCGTGTGGCGACTGCAAGAGTCAAACATACCTTCAACAATCCTTATTCGCTCATACAAAACATATTTGGTACTTTCTCTATTCATTTTTATAAGACCTTGAAATATCGAACCTCCCTGCTTTGCTACAAGCCTACACCTGACAATGAGATGAGAATACCACTCATCTGAAATATGAACAATGCATACATGGGTTCAGCTATATATCTTAGATCTCCAGTGCTTGCCGAAGACACTGGGTATGTGTTTAAAACAACCAGTAGTACCAAAGTAGACAAATACGTAGGTGATTGTATCGGATTAATAAGCGCAATTAGAATAGCCTCCAGTTCATTGTAAGTAGGTCATAATCACTTGTCCCACTTCGGTACACAACACCAGGCAGCCTACTTGGGCCGGCCCATTTGCGGTGGCATGCGATGAAAAAATAGCAGAAAACAATTGCACAAGCTAGCTAGGAATCGAACCCACAACCACTTAAAACATTCCGTGCATCCACAACCACTGCGATAGCATGCCTTTGGTAGACAATCTAAAGCTATACGCATTAAGTAAGTGACGGGCTGGGAATTTTAAAAAGATTTTACGAACACTTTGTGAACTGGTCATTTTTCCATAATATATTTTTATTTATTTATTTTACTTTTCCTGTTGCGTTTCTTCTTTCCTTTTTCAAAAAATGACCACGCTTTCAAAACGTTGCCCAAAATTTCAAAAGGTTCGTTCTTTCCAAATTTTGTTCATAAATTAAAAAATATTTTCATTTTTGAAAATTGTAAGGTAATTTCAAAAAATGATTGTGTCTTTAATATTTTTTCAGAATGTAAAAATGCGAATAATTTTTTGAAAAGGACAAACAAAATTGTGAAAAAAAATATAAGAGCTTGGACAAAAAATTAAATTCCAAAACATTTTTCAGAAATGACACTAAATATATGATATCAAAAAAGTTTTCTAAATTTGCTGGAACATTTTTTTTACTTGTGAACAACTTTTTTGAAAATAAGAATTTTTTTAAATTCCAAACAAATTTCAATAGTCACTTGACAGGAGTGATGCCGTCACTTAGTTGGGCAAGGCCTAAGATTTTCCTTTCTGTTCTATTTTTTTTATTTTTCTCTTATTTTGTTAATTTATCTTTTTTTCCTTTTAAAACTTTTTTTTGAAACCTGTACAAAATTAAAATACCAAAGTAACTATTTTAAATCATGATTTTAATTCTTTTTCCATTTAAATATTTATTAAATACTTTTAAAAAGCATTTGTTATTTTCAATTCTATCATTCTGTATTTATTAGTTATGTTAGAAACTTAAAATGACAGCTTTAAATATCTATATAAATTATGATTTTAAATACATGTTTCTTCAAACCTGGCATGGAGGACTACTCGGACATGCTACATTAAGCATGGTGTTTTTTTCGACATTCTTGAAATGACCCCAACATTTGCCACCAGGTGGCATGCCCATGGTATGCATCCATGCCCCCAGTATTTTTTTTCATGGCCTTGTATGACCAATTCAAGGCACCAATCCAAGTTGCATGGGTTTTCGACAAGTTTGCATTTTCTAAAATTTTCTCAATAAAAAAAGGTCGATAAATGGTCAGACATGTCGCAACTTGCATATGGTGTCGGAAGTAGTTCAAACCTGCCATGGATGCCCACCATGGGCATGTCCAAGTGACAAAAAGTTGTGGTAATTTCAAGGATGTCCATGAAAACACCATGTTCAATGGAAGGTGTTCGGGTTGGCCAGAAGGGTCTGTCAGAGAGCACGTTGTTTTTCGACATCCTTGAATGGTCCTAATCTTTTTTCATCGCCTCGTATGACCAATTCAAGGCACCAGAAGAAGTTGTTTGGTTTTCGACGAGATTTGTATTTTTCTAGAGTTTTCTCGATAAGAAAATGCAAAAAAAAAGGTTGGACGTGTCGCAACTTGCATACGGTGTCGGGAATTGTTCAAACATGGCATGGATGCCTATGAGGGGCATGTCCACCTGGTGGAAAAAGTTGGGATCATTTTAAGGATGTACAAAAATAGACCATGTTGAACGAAGTATGTTCTCGGGGCGATGAGGCTTCGTTTGAGAGCATGTTATTTCTCGGCATCGTTGAAATTACTCCAATTTTTTCTCGACATCCTTGAAATTACTCCAAATTTCTTTCAAGGGCCTGGTATGACCAATTCAAGGCATCATGAAAAGTTGTTAGGGTTTTCGACAAGTTCTACATTTCCTGGAGTCTTCTCGGTGAAAAAAATTGATAATTAATGACAGAACATGTCGCAACATGCACACGGTGTCGGAAATCATTCAGACTAGGTATGGATGCCTAACATGGGCATGCCCACTTGCTTGAAAAAGTTGGGGGCAGTCCTGATATTTTCAAAGAAATACCATGTTCAATGAAGAGTGTTCGGATTGGTCAGAACAGTATGTTTGGGAGCACCTCATTTCTCGACATCCCTTAAATTGCCCCGTTTTTCATGGCCTTGTATGACCAACTCAAGGCACCATGCAAATTGTTTGGGGTTTCGCCCAATTTTGCAAAACAAAATTGAAATTTTCTTGGTTAAGAAGGCCGATAAATGACCGTATGTGTCACTACTTGCAAATGGTTTCAAAAATCGTCCGAACCAGGCATGTGCCTACCATGGGCATGCCTACCTTCTTGCGAAAGTGAGGTTCATTTAAGGATCTCCAAAAATAAACTATGTTCAACGGAGGGTGTTCGGATAGGCCAGAAGGGTCCGTTTGAAAGCTCGTTGTTTTTCGACATCCGTCAAATAACCCTCAATATTTTCCACCAGCTTCTATGAACAATTCAAGGCACAATGCCAAGTTGTTTAGATTTTTGAGAAGTTTTGGATTTTCTAGAGTTTCTCGGTGAAAATAGGATGATAAATGGTCAGACGTGTCGCAACATGTAAACGATATTGGAAATCATTCAAACCTGACATGGATACCTCATATGTCCAAGCCAGGCTCTTACAAGACGCTGGGATCATTTATCCATAGCCTAAAACATACCATTTAGATGAGTGTATTTGTAATTCCCGTCATTATCACTCAACATAAACATTTTACTTTTTCCTAACAATTTCCTAAAAAAATTCAACAATTTTGGAATTTCAAAGTGTGGATGAAAATTTTAGTAACTTGAACACTTTTTTTCCAGTTTGAAAAAATGTTTGTGTTTTTATTTTCCAATAATGCTCACCAAATCGGAAAAGTGTTTGCATTTTTTAAATGTTTGGAAATTTAAAAAAATTCATGTTTTCAAGAAAATGTTCACAAATTGAGTAATTTATTCGTCTTTTTGAAAGAATGTCGGCAGCTTCAGAAAAATGTTTAC
The DNA here is from genome assembly GCF_002162155.2 of Triticum dicoccoides. Lineage (NCBI taxonomy): Eukaryota > Viridiplantae > Streptophyta > Magnoliopsida > Poales > Poaceae > Triticum > Triticum dicoccoides. The sequence goes on along the minus strand of NC_041389.1, from coordinate 470,841,989 downwards.
AATTCTGAAAAACGGTTCCTAAGATTTGAAAAATATTCACAAAATCAAAGTATTTTTCATAAAAAGGGTTCAGAAATTTGAAATGAAAAATCGCGTTTCCAAAAGAAGTTCAAGTTTTGAAAAAGGTTTTGTATTTTTAAAAATATTCCAAAAGATGAAAAAACACATTAAGCTATAAAAGACGCTTTAGCTAGAATGTCTGGTCCGGTTGTACAGTGCCAATTTTGTTCTGCTACAGTATTTCTAATAAAAAATCATCTACAACACGTCTATTCTAGGTGATAAATAACTGCGCTCAATATTTATAACCAAATGGTGGTGGTTCTAGTGGCTATTAGCAAATTCACAAACAAGGAGGTTGTGTGTTCGACGCCTAATAGTATCACCATTTTTTTGGATTTTCGATTGGTGCTAGTGCTATGGTACATAATCCATTAATGGGCCGGTCCAAGGCGGACTCGGAATGGGACAGGTGTCTGCAACGTATTTTCTGGAAAGACCATCCTATCCTTTATTATGAAGGGGTATGAATAGATCTCGTCCATGGATGTGTTCAGGGGGGTTGTACCAAAGAAGAAGTGTTAGTTTTATGATTAGTACAGACAGCGACGAATGAAAGGAACAAACAGGTTCAAGCACAAGCAAACAAAGTGAGATCCCGACAGAGA